>NW_010110319.1:143657-248467 GCF_000699245.1 Pterocles gutturalis | reverse complement strand
CCTCTCCCTCTCCTCTCTGCCATGTCTCACTGCTGGCCAGGCAACAGCAGGATACAGACAGGTCCTGGTGGGAGCTCCTGGCCAAAGGCTGCAGTTTCTCTTCCAGCTTCGGCAGGGTTGTGCTGCTGGCGGGGACCGCACGGGCTCGAGGCACACTGCAAGCCAGCCCTGCCGAGAGATGTGCTGCTCCTCCTGCATTGCTACAGGAGGGGGCTTGGAGACAGGAGGTCCAACCCCCTGGACTTGCAGCTTCTGCAAGTTGGATGGGATGAGCTGGCCTACAAGTCTACACAGCTAGGCTCTGCAGGTTTCTGGAACCAGTAAGTTCCTTTGGCATGTCTCCAAAATTGAGGTAAAAGCCTTTTTCACACAGTTATTTACAATCATTCTGCATGGTTCTCTTTCAATGATTTTTCACAGAATTTCAAAGCATGTGATCAAAGCCTAAGTGGATCTATATTAGCATTAATCAGTATTTTCTATGGCTTCAAAACTAGAACACGTTTTATACCATTTACTAGTTATTTTCTCTGAGTTGATAATATAAACTACTTGGTGGTAGAGCTACATACAATTACTCTGGACTCATCTGACAAAAGGCCTTAATGACCTGATCCAAAGGCTAACCTCTACTTCATTGGGCTTTGAATGAAGCACTGTGGTTTTAATGCTTTACTCTAGTGTTGGCACTCTACTCCCTTCTATGTCAACCAAGACTGCAGTTAAGTTGTTGTTGCTTTATAAACAACAGACTGAACAAAGCCATTTATAAAATTTAATTTCTGTGACAATGTGGGATAAGAGAGGAGTCTGATCTCTTTCATACAGGTTTTTGTTTTTTTTTTTACTTCGTCTGCTATAATACATCTCCTTCAAGAAAGGCTTCTGGTTTAATTTTTTACAGTTAAGTGATTTAGAGTAAAAAGTTCACCAAGAAAGCTAACACATATTTGTAGTAATAAATATATATGGTCCCAAGCACATCAATGCTGCATGATGCATTTTGCATCTCTGCAGATTTTCTCAAACCATTTTTCCTTCTTAATCATCTTCTATCAGTGATATTCCTGAAGTACAAGATAAGAGCATTATAACTTTCACAGATCAGCGGTGCATTGGATAACAGTGACTTCACCAAGCAGATGCTTATTTTGTAATGAAGATCCATCATACCTTTTTCCACTGAGCACATATTTGTAAAGACCACATTAGATGTCACAACTAGTTGAAAGCATTCATTTACTTTTGATCAAAATATTTTGTTCTCTTGTGTCCTCCTCTACCCCCTGCTCATTTTGTTTCCATGACACCCTCGCTCTTTCCTTCAGCTCCAGTTGCCCTGTGGTTTGCAGGGATTCATCTAGGCCAAACACTTCCTCTTCCCAAGCTCCACAATCACTCAACCCTTCCCTGACACCAGGGTCCATCACCTTACCCAGGGTGGTGACAGTTCACCTACAACACTGTGATCCCTGCAACCTCTCAAACCCGGTACTAGCAAGAGAGGACTGAGCAAAAGACAAAGAACTGAGGCAAAGTGTTTTATGACACTGCTTACACAAACAGGTTAGTCTGGAGTCAGGTCACACGTACACGCTTTTCCCCTCCCCCCCTCGTGAAACCACACATCTCTACGAGAACAGTCTCCCAGCTGGTGTGCATACAGACGTCATGTGCATCTAGACGTCACATGCATATGCCCATTGGAGGAGATAATTTTTTTGTTGAAAAAAGCAAAAATCAAGACAAAACGCCTCGTACCATTGGTTCCAAACACTGCAGCTAAAAGCAAACCGTTTCAGCTTACAGAAGTTTTTGCGGATCACACACATGCTTTTTATTCAGGTGTCACACTTGCTGGCGTGTCCAATGTCAACACATCAGTCGGTGTTTCTCTGCTTACATTGAACAAAGCCTTTCCCAAAAGACACACCCGATCTGTTTACACAGGCAATTTCCTCTACACTCCTCCCAAGCCCAATCTTTCACGTCTCTTGTCCTTACCTTATTGCCCAGTCTTTCACATTACTTCCTTGTGCACTGCTTCCAGTTATCCATCAAAGCGAGAGGGAAATGCACCCGTTGGAGCTGTCCTCAGTGGCAAGCACAGTATCACCTCACATTGTGTGTGTTTTTAACAATGTGAGTACTGGTCTGGTATGACAATGATGAATACCATTTGAGTGTCCAGGTGGATGAAGGACATCAATAATGACACATCTTGCAGATCATGGAAAGAAATAATTTATTTAATTTTCTATTAGGCTCCATTAGGAAAGGAAAGGAATCAAATTGTGCGACTGCGTTGACTCTGCTGGGGCAACAGCCACAGTACTGTGTCAAGAAGGATGAGATACATGGAATACCACCAATTCTTGTTGAGGTTTCATTTTTGCACGAGTTTGTATTAGATGACACCATTTTATATCAGGCCCTTGATAGCCTGCAGCAATAAAGGCAGAGATAAAACTGCTCCTGATACAGAACCATTTCCTATACACTCAGCAAACTATTCTATAAAATAGCCAGAATATCTCCCCTGAATTTGTAAAGCAAATAGGATTTTTCTTTTTTAAATGAGACAGTGTTTTGACACTTGGGTTCTTCATGAAACCTAGAAGTAAATTTAAAAAATGGTGAAAACTCATTTGAATTCTAGAAAAGTGTGATGCATACAAGGGATTTCAGTAGTGATCCTTACTTTGATCCCAGGCTGCATTGCTTATTTTGGTGCTTGCTGGTATGTAGGCACATGTTATTAAAGACAGCCACCCAAAATTATTCCTGATGGCAAAATATAATTCTTCATCATTCTGGAAATAACACATGGATATATACATGCCCAGTATACAGATGAGTGTCTGTCCAGAAGTTTATGTCCTCTCTCTCTGGGTCAGCTCTCAGACTCTTGTCTCTTTTTCAGGATTGTGGTTTCGGGACTCTCCCTGCTCTGGGATTGTTAGCTGGGAATGGGCTGAGCCTTGGTCATTGGGTGGTGAGAGTATCACTGTGTATCACTCATTTGTATATTTGTGTACATTATTATTATTCTTGTTATTATTTTCAACATTATTGTAGGTTAGTTATTAATTTTTTCTTATCTCAACCCATGAGTCTCTTTTCTCTTTCCCCCTTCAGTTCTCTCCCCCTATCCCATTCCTGGGAGGAGGGAGGGTGAACGAGCAGGTACACGATATTTGGGTTGCTGCTAGCTGGGTCAAACCACAACAGGAAAAGAAGTCTTTTCTGCCCCCTAAGGGAGCCATTTTTGGTGAAGAAAAAAACACATTTAAAAACCTAAAGCTAATGTTTGAATTAAAATAGTACGTATCACTCTAACATAGAACATACCATTCTAACTGAAAAGAAATCAACACCACTACAAAGAGAGCCAGGAGGAGGAATTTTTTTTTTTTTTCCCCAAACAGGTACCACTTAGACAATTCCATTAGAAAATGTATATTTTGGATCATTTCTGGGTTTGTTTAATCCTAAAACAGATAACCAAATTGTAACAAAAAAAAGATTTTTTTTTTCAACATGCACATCAGTGTCTACAAAGAGAAGTACTTTTGCATCCACCAAATTATTATATGACCAGAAGATCTCAGGGCTTACAGAGGTGCTGTGTTGCCATACTCTTAAAAAAAGTGGTTGACCTTCCTGTGGACAAACCAGCTCCTTCCCACGTACTGGAGTTGTCTGGATTTGTGGCACTACAGGAGGTTTCCATCCCTCTGCCCCAGGACAGCACATAGTGATGGACTGTGATGACATGACATGACATGACATGACATGGGGGCAAAGTTATTTTACCTGTAGAAACTGTCCACATTTCTAGGGACGCCACTGCAAAGCAATCTCCTTCAGACACAGCACTTTCAGTTTCTGCAGAAGGTGGGGAATGTCCTAAGGCTGCGACTTCTCTTCTGTTCACCTGTGGAAGCTGGAGAGATGCTCCAGGTGCAAAAAAATAGGTTCTGCACTGACCAGAAGAGCTCACTTTGTGGCAGACTGGATTCTGCCTGTGTATCTGCCAGATCCTATAAAATATCAGTCACCAGTAATTCAGCTGTAAGTTGCAGGCAATAAAGATAACCCAGCATCATGTGACAAAGGTTTACTAGCAAACAAAGCAAAGAAAATCCTCCACGAAAGGGTAAAAATCAATTAGATCTTAAAGGTGTTTTGAACTTTAATCAGTGTCCTGGGTACAGCTTGTGATCTGTGGAAAGCTAAATAATGAACTGTTGCTGCCACCTACTGAGCACAAGAATTCTGTACTACACAGCTTTACAGCTTCCCTAGTGACCAAGGGTGAAACTATTTGCTTGGCTGGATTAAGTAAAATTTCTGTTTCATTAGAATAATCACGTTTCTCTCCACGTGAATCTGCTTTAGAGAATATCTGCCCCCTTTGGGGAATGCTGAATTCTCCTTTGGAGAGCCACTCCTAGGCCATTGGGGAATCATGAAAGGTGGGATTTGTAAAGAGCATATGTAGCTCCCATAACGTGAAACACATTGCTATTAATACAAAAGAGTTACTACTTAGAGCTGTAGGCTTTTAAAGTCTTAGGACACGTTAGCTTTTCTTTAGTGATATCACACATAACTCCATCATCTTTGCTGAGGATAAATACCTGCCCTTGCACAGTAGTGTGGTTTAGATGAAGGAGCTTCCAGTTGAAAAAGTGCTGGCATTGGCACTGAATTTCTACCACGATGTTGAAGGGTGGGACCAAGGCCAAGCAGGCTGCTGAGGAAGTTCTAGCCAGCAAGAGCCACCCCAGCCCCAGTGCTTTGCTTTATCCAGGGACTGAACCTGTTACCTGCATGCCCCAGAAGCCACTGCTGGGTATAAACAGGGGTATTTAAACATACTCATACACATATGCAAGCATTACACTTCACTAAACAGCAACAAAGTCACAAAGGGGAAGAAATACAGTACTATCATCTGACTGCAATATATAAAAAATACATGCATTTATTGCTTACCTACAAGGTATATATGTGGACACTCCCAGCCAAATTCAGCCCTGCAAGTAAATAAGACCCCATTTTGTATTTATTTCAGTGGTGGCTGGACACATTTGCTTCAAAGATGTCTTTGGCTTGTTAAGGGTCGTAAGGAGGCTGGAAATGGCAGAGGGAGAGTGGCAGGTAGCAGAGAAGCCTGCCGATCTCACCTGGCACTGCATCAGCCCAGCGTTCAGACACACACACCTCAACAGCAGTGCAAGAATGTGGTTTTACATAAGACCCAAGACTGCTGGCTACAAGAACAGTCACTTCTGTCTAAGATGGCAAAGGGATTTAAAGAGATAAATTAATATAAAAAAATCTGGCTCTCGTTCTCAATTTGCATTAGAGTAAGTCAGGAGTGAAAGGCTGAATTCAGTGGAATGGCACCAACGTGAAACTACTGAGAAGAGCCAATTGGCATCAGTCATCTGTATTATTCTGCAAAACTACAGATTGCCACACGAGGGAGCTTCTTGCCCACGAAGCTCGCAGCCACTGCTCCGGGTGCTTCCTCCGGGAAGCCGACAGCAGCGGGTCCCTGCGGGCTCAGGACTTCGCGGCTGCAGCCTGGCCGCGCTGCCAGGAGTTGCAGTGAGAGCCAGGAGTGAAAGGGTTAACTGGTGGTGATTGTCAGAGCTTGTTAACCACAACTATTTTCACGACATATTTAAATCTGCGTAAATACCTAAGCGTGATCTATAATCTAAAATACACTGTTTAAATCTATAAGCATTCCTGAGTTAATTTCACTAAGGGAGCATTAGTTGCAGCTTCCTGGCTTCACTGTGTTTTAATTCATATCCACGAACGTTAATTTAAAATTAGTCTAAATATTTGTTGAGAATTAATCACCTGATAAATTTAGCTCTTTTTCATTTTTATGAATTATTCATTATCTCCTCTCCTTTCCGTTGATGTGTTGGTTATTTGCAAGAATTGAATTATTGGTTCATGCTAAAAACATTCAGTATTCATGGTGATTTGTAAAAGTTCCCCTTGGAAACTTGACCAGTGACCATGATAGCACTTGGTTTTACCACCAATATTGTATGGCAATGGTTTCCTTCTTGAGGACTCATTGGAGTTTTTAAGAGAGGCATAAACAAGTTTGTACAGCAAATATTTTGCAACAATTTTTTTTTCTGTTTACATTTTGCCCATATACATAATGGATGTTCCTACAAAGGAAGCTTGTATTAGTAAAAGCCTGTTGGTGGGAATGCTTGGGAACAGTGAGGTGCGACTGCAGGAATGAAGGGCCATGTGAAACTGCAATCTGGAACAGAAAATGCTCCTATTGCATAGAAAACACCTGAGCTTGCCAAAAGCAAAGAATAATTTTGTTCTAGTGTGGCCTCAGCCAAGGCTGAATGAAAAGTTATCAACCACCAGATACTATTAAGAGGAACAAACCTTTACAGGAAAGTCTTGAGTGGCTGGAGCAAGAATCTGTAACACTAGCCAGTTCAAATGTGAAGTGATCTGTGCACTTCTAGCGCACAGAGGACCACCTCTCAGACCTTATGGCCTGCATTCAATACAAGCAGTGGAAGACCAGACTTTACGAATAGAGCTTATGTTCCGAAGTCTACTACTGGAAGCCTAATTTCTGTCTGCACTCATTAAACAAATCTCTACCATAAAATTAATTTACTAGCAAGCATCACTTTCCTTCTTTCAACTAACTGAAACAGATAACATCTTGAACTTCCCGTCGGGTGATGTCTTTATATTTGCTACTTTCAATCTCGGTTTGCTACTACTAATTAAATAACAAATCAGTAAATTACCTCTAAAATTATGAAAAAGCAAAACCCCTAGAACACACCCTCATGTGGTTAGTAACTGGTACCAGCACTTGCAAAACATCAAAGGCTTCTCTAAACATAGACTTTCATCAGTGACACTGCAAGCCTTCGTCTAATCTTTCATGATTTCCCATGCAGGAACATCAAAAGAGCAAGAAGAGAATAGCACTGTTCCAAAGCAACAGTGCTCTGTGTGAAAAGTATGTGTTTAGCTACAACACACATAAAATGTAAGTGGGAAATTATTATTTACATGAGACATATTTTAATAAACACCATCATTAGCTCCCTTTCTTTTCTTATATGGAACAAGAATTTGTGCAGTTTAAAATCATGTCCAAAGCTCAAGGGATTTCTGGAAGAAAATGAAAAAGAATTAGAAAGTATCTAACGTATAAGTCTTCAAAGCAAGATCAATTTATTTTTGTTTTTACTTACTGAAACACATTCTGCATATTTTATTGCTTCTGTCATCTTGTTATAATCCATCCAAAGAGTTTTCAAAGAACATTAAGTCCTACAAATAAGCAAACTGTGAATGGTAAGGAAGGTACAAAAATGCAACAATTATTATCAAAAGTCTTACTTGTAGGCTTTTTTTATACAAAGTAATTAGATTAGTCAATCGTTTTCTCTTACTCTGCCACTTGGCAACAGGAGTTTTGGAGACAATCTGAAAATCTGAAGTGTCATGAGTTACATTTCTAACATAATAAAAGCAAAATATCTGTATTTTTGTTTGTATTTTAAAGCAAACACTTTCAAGTGAATAATTGAAATAGTTTTGTCCTTTTGTTTTATATTCTCTGATGTAAGTATCACAGACTATTTTGAAACTGTTGCATGTTAATATTAACATATCAGTGTTGGCAAAATATGTACACAGCAAATATCAGTTTGTAATTCTAAGAAATGCATCTTAACTCCATCCTTACCCTCAGCAGTGAGTATTCTCCTTTTCATAGAATTCTTCTCTTACAATTATCTTCACAAGGGAATTTTGTAGGAAATTTCATAGGACCTGAAGATCTTGTATGCAACACTCAACAGAACTATTGAAGTGGCACTCACCATTTGAAATTACCACTAGAAATAACCTAACTTTTGTTTTGGTTCATATACCCCTTCAAACACAACAGATAAGAGGTCTGGGGGAGGCTGGTAGGTTTGACATGGATGTTGATATTTGATCCTCCCATGCAAGATATTGAACTACATGTGGAACACTATTTAAACAATTTAATAAACAAAAATGTTAGGAACCTGAAGATATTCTCAAATAAAAAAAAAAAAAAAAAACTAAAGCAGACATAAAAATTAAAAGGGTTTCAGTTAACTTATCTTTTAGGTAGTGGGTTTGGCTTTTCACTGCCCTTTCGGCTTTACAGGATCACAGCTGATAGCAAAGGCTCCTTTGGTCCCAGTCTGCCCACCCCCATAGGTTTACCTCTTGGTTTTGCATACTTACAATGAGGAAGCAAGCACCAATCATTACTGCCTTGATTCTCACGTCAAGATCTACAGGGACCTGGATCCCAAAGTTAGCAGTGTTCGTAAAGACATTGTTTACAAATCCAGACCAGTATTTGGAGATTTTGCCGATTGTTGACATCTCATTGAGAGCTTTTACCTGCACAAATAAAAAACAGGAATACACCTAGCTGTAAATAAATCAAGTACACACTGATTATATCTCCACAGAATTAATGACTGTGCCCTGACACAGAGAGTATGCTATAGTTGTCAGATTCTTCTTTTATTCTTACCATTGAGATGCTCTATTAGTGTCAGATTTGCCTTTAGGAGTGGCACACAAGAAAGGGTCTCAAGTTTGGAAACATCAGCATCTTTAGAGCTGACAGAAAAGCAGAGGAAAGCAATTGTCAAAGTTTATACTACTTCTGCTCTTCTTTCACAATTATTTTTTTCCCTGTCTCATATTTCTGATACACTTCAAGTCACAGCAGTGCCATTGCTGTGAAGCACTGTCCCCTACAACTGACAGATATGTCCTCAATTATGTAGCCATCTGCATGATTCTCACAGTGTACTGAAATTTTGGACAGTACCCACTGAAATCTGATTTGGCTAACGACTTGATCAACACAGAAGCTCTTCTATGATTCCTTAACTAGGGTGAAGCACTTTGTTCACATCAGAAAATTCTGTCCAGGGTTTCTTCAAGCCTCTTCCATTCTCTTTCTCATCCCTTAAATATCTCAATGGCCCTTCAGAATTATTTTTCTCCTGATGAGTGTTGTCAAATGGATGTAGACACATTGAACAGTAACTCTGCCCGTGGTTCTCAGTCTGAGAGTAATGCAGGCAGCAGGCTCAATGCCACAGGCTTCAGGGGACCATGCGTCAGGTAACAGTGAATGCATGTGGGATGAAACCCTGAGCCTCTCAAAATCCATGGCTGGGGGCTCACGGAGTGCAGAGAACCAGCACTTCACTTAGCAACATGTTTATTTTCTTGAAGGAATTGTCACTCCTGTCCAAAAAAACATCTCTAGGAATCTGAGTGTACAAGTCAGGAACTCTGATGCATGTTGCTGTACTTCTGTTCTGTGATTATAGCAACGTAGATCATATTTGAAAGGGTAGAATAACATGAATTTTGAGTGAGAAACTTATTCAAAGTAGAAAAACTTTAAAATTCTTAACACTGATAAGAAACATACCTCAAAGTCAACATCTTCAAAACAGCCACAAGTTGCATATGGGCCAATTATTTTTAGTACATCTTCTTTACTTTCATTCTGTATAGTAAACTTTGGCAGAAAAGGGTCCCAGTTCTGTACAACATAACCAGCTATTGTACCTGGTGGAGACTGAACTTCTAACTGGCAAAGAGAAAAAAACCAAAAAAATCTTATAAACTAGTTTTATTTAGTATATATGTCCCTAATAGCATATTGTTTATATAATGACAAAATATTTACTGTATATAAGCATATATAATTTTATTAAGCTGTGAACTGGATATTACAACACTGTCTAATGGTGCTTTTAAATATAGTGGACAACATGAAGTTTAAAAGCTGCACCAGAAGCTAACAACTTACATATAATATAAGATTTGATAAAAGCCATTCACTGTGAGAAGTTTCTGTTAGTGTAATTAGCGAGTATCCTATAAGCTTTTTTATGCAGTAGCTGTGCTACCAAAGGACATTTTTCAAAAAAGTCTTGATGCAGTACTGAAAAAACAGGCAGATGGGTGAACCTATAAAACATTTTCATAAAACAAGAAAAATGTCTGAATACAGGAGAGTAAAAAATAAGGAGAAAAGCTCTGACACTCTAATAGGATCTGCATTTTTCACCCAAAGCAGCTTATTTCCAAGTTCTGCCATTTCCCAGAGATATATGGCCTTGAAGAGGCAGAGCCACGGAGTGAAGCATCAGCCTCCTCAGAGAGCTGTTCCCAGTCCTACCACACGCACTGGTGGCCTCCAGGGATTTTCCGTCCTCCCAGCCTGGGAGTACAGTGGGCGATTTCCATCTGTAGCACTAACAGAGATTGTCTGTCAGGCAAGCAGTATTTTAGGGTGTTACCTGGCTGGAGAGACACCTGTATCATAGACACAAAAGCTTTATTTGGGATGACAGGAAAGTAAGGTCCCGTGAAAGGAAGGAGGCGTGCTGCGAATTTAACTCATAAAAGGGCTTCGCTTATCAACAGTTACTTCTCAACGAAGGCTTCCCTGCAGTCCCCCAGGCTGAGGTGGGTGTGAATCCCTTCCTGGCACCCTGGCAGAGGTTGCACAAGGTTTCATTAATGCTGAGCACAGACAGCGAGGTGCTCAGACAAAAGGCAATGAGGAGTCGCTCACCTCTTGCAGGAAGCAGGGGAACCAGCAGCTGTTGCATCTCAAGGGTCTGTTCACTGTAATCACTTCTCGGCCCATGTTATCGGCAATCCTGATGGTGAAAGACCTTATAGGCGAACACAAGTTACGGTCAAAGCAATCATTTTCTTCTACTGCAAAGTAGACTCTTTGTCCCAAATGGTTTTTTATCTCGTATTTGCTGGAGGTCTCTGTTCCAAGTATGGCTAATAAAGCAAAACAAGTAGGACATTACCTTAGTATAACGTTAGTATAGATATATCAGCACGTATTCTAAAATTCTATGGAACAGAGACGGTTTAAAAATTGTTTTGAATTGACACAAATAATATATACAATTATAAGGAAATAAAAATGCCAGGTCTGTATTTTGAAGGAACATTTAATTCAAATACTGTTTTGCTGTACACTAAAGTACGTATCACAAAACAGAATTCAGATCCTGAGTTTTGGTTTGGGCTTTTTCTTATTTTATCATCTGTGAAAAGTAACAATATGAAGCTGTCCCACTTTCATCCAGCCAGGTATCCAAGAATCAGGCTGAAAACATTTTGCATGGGAGAAATACATTAAAGTATGTTTTACTTGCAGAGCTTCATACTTATTCAGTACTTTGAGGAGCTATGTAAATAGAAACTCTTATGCTTCATTTTGTGCCTTCTGACCTTTCTTCGTTTTGTTTCTCATACCATGTTAATTATTGTTAAAGACAATAAATTTTCCCATGGATTGGAAACACAGTTAAACATTAGTAACTTTGAGAGGGAGGTGCCTTGAGGGAGTGAATTTAGGACGCGTGTGGAGATTACTCACTGTAATCTTTCCTCACTGGTCTGCTGCAGAACAGGCACAAAGAAAGTGAGCTTTCAGCACACTAATGCCATGTTACAGGCCTGACACAAGGTCAGCAGGAGGCTTTGCAATGACTTTAACGCTGGGTACAAGACATAGAAGCCTTTTGGAGACATCTGTGTACCAGCACAGTTAAAGAGTGACAAGGACTGCACCATACCTTCAAGAAGTTCCACTTGCTGATGAATAATTATCCTGTCCAGCTGTTTAAAAGAAATAAACAAGATGGTGGGTGTCAGAAAGGTCTGGGGCTGCCAGGGATCACCTGTCTATTTTTACTGCTCATCTCCCTGTTAATAGGATTCCTTTCCCTCCAAGGGTGCACAAACTGGGTGCCCAAGGGCTATCTTAAGTCACACTTTAGACATCTCTCTGAAATGATGACCGGCTAGAGTATGGCACTGGGTGCTGTGGTCATGTAATTCACCCGCACGAATAATCCTCATTGGGGGAATAAGGAAGCCAAGAGCAATGGAAAGATGTGTGTGAGAAGCAAGGCCCCACTTCTCACTCCTGTTGCTCCCCCCTGGTCTTGGCAGAGGGGAAGCCCCCCACCCCCAAGTGGAGGTTAGTGCTGGGCACCCTGGCAGTGCAGGAGGCAACGAGCTGGGGCTCAAGCTCTAAACATGCTGTAGCCACATCCCAAGGGCCCTGCTGGAGCAGCCCAAGGCTATCAGTGGATGCCAACAACAGCACACGGAGTTCTGTACCTTAAATCTGGCAAATGGTCACACCAAGTGTGCCAGAATGAGCAAAATAACAGCTCCTCAGAGAAACCCTCGGCTGGCTGACATTGTCTTCCCCTGTGAGCTGGTTACAAATGCAGGAGAAAAGCTGCCATCATACCCAGCTTTGCTGTGCTTATCATACCTCTGACATTGTTTTTGTTAGAGAACAGTCATTGGCATTATAAAAAGAGAAAGACTTAATTTCAGTCTACCTTTCAGATTTATCTGACTTTTTATTCCTGTTTTATGTGATAGTTTAGGCTTTGATAATCTCTTTTGTTTAAATTCCTAATGGGCAAAGTCTTGGCGCAGGACTTTGCCTTTACTCACAGCTGCACACAGAAAGCACACAGCAACCTTCTGAGACCAGCATGTCACAGCTCTCCAGCAGCTATATATTTTACAATTGATAAATCTTGCCTGGTACGTATTCGAACTGTTGCAGGCATTTGTCAATTCTAGTCATCTCCTGAAGCTAGTTCAGGCTGCAAAGAAAAGCTGGTAAAAGAGAAACTTCTTTATCCTTTTCATTAATGTCTGAAATGTGCATGCCAGTAATTGAAATAATAAAAAAATATTTGGACTTTCAAATTTTCTCCCAAGAATCTTTGCTGTTTGTTGTTTAGGTTTCATGAGAGATGTGAACTCTTGGAGCTCATGTGAAGTGCTCTGCTGACAGAAAAAAAATAAACAAGTTGAAGGTGGCAGGGCTATTTTAATATTTTAGTATCAATTTTAATATGGATTTCTTTGCCCCACATAGACTTTCGCAGGGAAACGAAAATTAATGAGCCTGAACTGTTAAAAGCTTTTGATGATTTTGGTCTCTATATCGGGTTATTGTGAGCAATGTATAACCAATGTTGAGACAAGGTGACAGGTGTTAGGGCTTGTTTTGCCTTTCACTGGTTTCTGCAAGGCAGCTATTCTGATGCATCTGTTGTTGGGGCACTTGTGGATGAAGGGAATTCTGCACTTGCATTTCAAAACCTCTAAAGCCCTTTGGTTTACTAGGGTCTGAGTCCTCTGGAGTGCAGATGTGTTAAAATTCCTTCTAACATCAGAAGGCTCATTATCAGTATTCAGTTTTGTGGGCATTAAACTTACATGTGATCCATCTAACCAAGTATAAACACCAAAATGTACTGCAACACATGGAAACTCTAGCTGTGGTTATATGCCAAGAACCAGCATTATACTCATGCTCTCCACTTTTCAGACTGCAAAGAAAATGGAAAATAATTAACAAGGGCTGCAGCACAGACACATGGTTATTGGGCTGAGAACAAGCATAAACAAAGTCTTGAGTTCTAGTTACAGTCCCGACAGCCACTTGCTCTTTTGTCTTTATGTCAGATGTAAAGTTTCTTCAAAATGGAGTAATAGAATTTGCTTACCCACATTGTGTGGGTAAATCTGAGGTATAATTCATGTTCGTACAGCAGACTGAATATGTAACCTGCCAAGTATTTACTATCACAATCACTTTTAGACCAAAAAACGTAGCTCCCACAGTCTGTGAGCAAATGCTCATGTAATTGACAACACATATCATTTTGTGCATGGGCACCATGAAATGAAAATCATAACTCCACAGGAAAGATTGTTTCTGAAGGGTCTCCCAGTTGCATTAGCTATCTAGGTGACTTAGCTCCAAATACAAAATACATTCAATTTCTGCTTCTGTACAAAACTACCAGAAACGTATCTCTAAAATGCAGACCTTGAGCGAAATAAACATTTCCCAGCACCACCGCAATGCAAGCACAGCAGAGGCGAGTGTATCAGAATCACAACTTGACTGCACTGCGGGCCTGATTCTGTCCCTGCCCGCACCAGGCAGGGCGTATAAAGCGTCACTCAGCATATATCAGTGGCAGAATCCAGCCACATACGAAATGCAAACTGGAGTCAGTGCCCAAGCGGCAGCAGCAGTGACCCTCCAAGTAAAAAAAGGCAGGAAGAGGTGACGCTCCTGGAGCAGAGCTGCAGACCATCGCTGTCCTGAGCTCCAGGAGCCGAGAGGTTTCACAGGGTGAGACAGACAGCTGCACCTTTAGTGGCAGGACTGAGATGTCAGCATTTCCTTTTCCTCCCCTGCCTGTGACCCATTCATCTGCTTCCATGTGCAGGTGCTTCCCTCTCTCAGGCACTGGCACCTTCCTGCCCCACAGCCCGACACAGAGGGGGTGTGGGTGTGTAGCCGCCCGGGCTTACACTCATAAAAGTGTCTCCATGGGAGCTTGCCTCCCCAGGACCGTACCTCTGACCTGGAGAGCACTGTCTTTGGCAGAAGGAATTTGCTCAGAAGACCTTCACGATCCTCACAGGACGGTTTATAAGGAGGTGAGAATGCCTTCCCACACTGCCTTTTTTAAGCTTTTTGAGGTCAACCAGAGTCTGACAGCCATCTCCCTGAGAGTGAGCTCTTAAGGAGCTGGAAGGAAACTACAATGAGAGGGGTAATACTATGACCTATAAAAAATCCTAGAGCAAAGAAAATAATGTGGGTTTGTACAAGAAGAACAAGTGTATTTCTATAGAAAAGAATGTCAGCAATGAAGGAAGGGCTCGTCATTCCTACATTCCTTATTTCATACTAATATGAAATTAAAAAAAAGCTTCTTCATCTCTACCTTCCCTCCCCCAAGAAAGAACCCAAACAACCCCATCCCCCAAGGGATCAAAGAATTCTATGAGGAAAACAAAGCAATTCTAATATTTGGAAAGATTCAGGACCTGGTTCAGGTACTCCAAACCAGGTGGCAAGTTATGAGCATGTGATGTTTGCTTCCAGAGACCCGTTGGCTCAACAGGCTCATTCTGTTCAGGAAGGTCAGAAGATCCAGGGAGGTAATCCTTAAAGACTGGGCTTGTTTGTCCCTGAGACTCTGCAGGAAGAGAAGAAAAAAAAAACAGAAATGAAACAGGGCCAAACAGCAGCTAACTGCTTGGGTCAAAATTTGGGAACAATTATGTCACATTCTGTCTGTGACTATATCAGCATCTTAGTCAGGTCAGGAGCCAGGATAAGAAACACATCTCCTGATGGCCCCACACTTCGAGCATGCCAGTTCATTTGATAAAGCAGTCTTTGAGTATGCAAAGCGGGATCACTTTAGATGAAACTAAACCAGGAGATGTGGTCTTGAAGGGCACCTAATCCGCTCTGACATCTGCAAGCGCTCGGTCTGTGGGACAGGGCTGGAGCTGGTCTGGACTGACATGCGGGGTGGCCGCAAGCTCCTCAGCACGGGTTGCTCAGCTTTGTTCCCTGGGAGCTGCCCTGTGTGCTCGTGCGCACTGAGCTGCTGAGGGCTTGACCCTAGCAAGATGCTTTCTAGCATCCTGAGGGCATGCATATTTGCTCTTAATTAGAGATCACCTTTCCAGGGATCTCAGATTCCCCAAGCTGGATGTTTCCCTGATTTCAAAGTCTACAGCCTCTTACAGTGTTAAAGCCAATTCATTATTATCTTAATAAAAAGATCAGATATCATTAAGCTGTGCTTTCTGGTTTGCTATTGCAAACACATCCTTTAGGACACAGTGGTGTCTAGTGCTGTGAAGGTAACGACAGCATTTGCTGTTGCAGGCAGCTGTGTGCCCACAGCCCCTCGTACACACAGGCACCAGCTCCCACACACAGCAACCGCCTTTGCCATCTGATTCTCCACAAACTCCTACTGCTTTTACTACGGGCATCTTTCCAGAGCCTTCAGTAACACCAGCTCTGCCAGAACAGGGAAGAGCAAGCTGAAGCTATCCACATAGAAACGGCAAATCCTCGTATTAAGCTGAGCCCCTGCGTTTTGGCAGTAAAGCAGTCCTCAAACCGATCATTTTTATCTCATGTGTGACAATGCCTAGGCACTATGTGGTTTGAGGTCCAGAAGGAATTTTTGGCTCCAAGTCTGAAGCTCTCTTTTGCTGTTGTGGGTTTAAATGAGAACCTTTAGCATTATTTGAATTCACTGTGGCTGATTCATCGTTTAATCATATTTTGATCTTAATTTGCCTTTGCAGCCACTGCTTTCTTTCAAAGTCTGAGACCACAGGAAGAAGAAGCAATCCCTTTGAATTTGTAGCTAGCTTTTAAAAATGTATAACTGGGTAATAAATATTTTATATGCTCTTCTGCATCATTTTACCTCATAGGGTTCTGTTACTGCCATAACTCTTGTTGTTACATGAAATGCCATGAAGTGGCCGAGTGTTAGTGTTATTCTCGAATAATAAAGAGAAAAAAATAACAAATTGCAGTTCTACCTGTCAAATTTAGAGCTATACAAAAAACAAACAGTAAATACATTAAATATTGATGACAATCCAAGCTACTCTGACACTCTGTCTACTTCTGTGCATGTTTCCCATTTCATTTATGGTATGGGAAAACTTAAAAGTTACCGTATGATACAGTGAGCATTCTGTATAATGATAATTTCTAGAGTTACTTGTTCCTAAAATAAGGATATTATCAAGTTCCTTCATTATGAAAATCATATTACTCAACATGACTATTGTGCTGCTTTTGTTAACCATCTTGCATCAAAAATATACAAAACCAAACCTCTTTTATATGGCTAAAGGTAAGCAAAACATATACCCCCAGGGTAAAAGATGCATACTCCCAGAGTACAGCAATTCTGTAAAACCTGCTTGCTGCTGTATAACTGTAAATGCACAATGTCTTGATTATCATTTGGGGCACAAAAGAAGAGGGGTAAACATTTGACAAACATAAATAGACATTGCTGAAACTCCCTGGGCCAACATCTGCCTCTATACATGACAACTGGGTGACCTCTGAAGAGTTGCATTCATGTTTAAAAAAAAAAAAAAAAAAAAACAGATTTGTGTCCTTCTACTTAGTTTAAGCATTTGAAAGCATAGAAAAATTTATTTAGAAGGCTTGTTATATCAGCATCCTGCAGTGTTTGCCTATAGCCCTCAGTACCCAACTGGCTGCAGCTAAAAGACAATATGTGACAAAGATGAATCCAGATAGGAATAATCTAATTAAATTCAGTTGTTCTTCAGATACTTGTTTTTTTTCCTCATCTGGTTATATCAGGACTCTGGCCAGTTTTGAAAGCGAAAGGCATTTGCTGATTTGGTATTTTTGAAGTGGAATAGGAAAGAAGTGTGTGAAAATAGCGGTACCCTTGGCTCCGTACCTGCCCTTCCCATGCATTCTGTACCGACAGGTTTAAGCACAAAGGTACAAACACTGTATTTTCTGCTTCAATGCAGATGCTAACATTTTGTAACATATTTTATTCAAATAACATTCTAGTATAGATATTACTCTCCTTAGGAGCCTCTTGAATGCTGAAAAATTAAAGGAAGCCAAAACAACTGTGCTTTGGCTGATGTGACTTTAGCCTGAAACTCTCATTTCATCAGACTGCTGATTGCTGGAAATGTACAAGACTGTAGTTTTCTGTAAACATGAGCTAAAAATACAGACTATAGATGCACTTACCTTGAGAGGCCATGAAGCTTCCTGAGTTACTTCTTCAAAGGAAGCTAGGTTAAAAGAAAAGGCTTTTCTTGTTGCAGCAAAGAAAAAAAACAGCACAGCATGCGCAAAACTTCAGAAGGTGTCTGTCTACTTCATATCAGCTTACAAAGAACTGGAGGAAATTTATTGCCTTTCTCATGTTCCAGAACACTGCATTTTATGTCGATGGACAACAGGGGGAGATGATGCTAACAAACAAGAAAAACATTATTCGTTTCAAGTCATTTGCACCAATGGAAAGAGGAAAAAGTCTTTTGCGAATACAAAGAGGCAAAACTTCAATCTACCCACTGGCTTACTGAACACATTAGACCTAAAATTCTGCTTTATAATGTATGAATACATTCTGAGACTACACAAATTCTATCTTTATAATTCAATATTTATGTTTCTGTTTCTTCAGAGTATCCAGTAAAGACAGAGGAGCTAACTACCTGCGTTTCCCTGCTGCTGGCCCCCAGTCAACACTCCCTGTGCACAGAGCAGGAAAAGCTACCTTGGGTTTCTCACTGTATTCCATCCACGCAGCATCCTCCTCCCTACAAGGGATGCTATGCCTGCACCCAGACCCCGAAAATGATCCTGTACTCTCCCCGCTCCCCAGGCACCCCCCTCCCATGCAGGGCTCTGCTGATCTGTGTGAAGTGTTTAAACTGGATTTGGAGAATTACAAAGATTGGCTGTGCTTTGCTCCAGACAAGCACCATACATGCCAAAAGGTAACAGCTGTAGTCACCTGCACTGCACTGAGAGGAGAGGAGGAGGAGGGAGAGTAACCTTGACTTACCAGCTCATATTTCTGCCTCAAGTGCCCAAGTCGCCATGGAGATCATCACACACATGCAACCTGCAGACAGATACGATGCATGGTTGCAAAAATGCAGAGCCTATGCACAGAGCCCAGCGGAGCAGAGTGAGGTGTTGGGCACCATTTTCTGTTCTGTTACTGCAAGTCCTGCTGATTTGAAACGGTCTGTAGGAGCATGTCTCTAATTCCAGTGTTGACAGTTCAGGAAGATGCTGATGAGGATCTCTGAAGGAAGAATACAGAAAACCCCTCTAAAAAAATAATTATATGGAAGCTGATTTTTATTAATTTATTAGTCCATGAAAAGGCCCCAGGTCTACCTATGGAACATGTAAAAATTTTGCTATGTGAAACTTCCCAGGAGTTTATTATTACCTGCTTGAGAAGTCCCTGGGAGTGGGGGCAGCACAGCCCAACCCAGCAGCAGGTTTCTGCTGGTGCTCATCTGGGGAAACACCATGGGAAGGGAGAACACAGCCCACAGGCAAAAACTTTGGTTGCTGAAAAATGGGCACTAAACCAATCCTTCTGGACTGGGAAGATGTCTGACATCACTCGAAATAAAGATTACAAGGGACTGAAAGTTTTTGCTTCCTTTCTCCCCATCACAGATGTGCTTCTTTGGAGCAGGGAATCTAACCTGGAGAGCAGACACAAAGCCTGAACAAAGAAGGAAAAAGGAAAGGGAAAGTTCTGGATAAATATAGTAAACCTAACTTTGAAAATGACAGACAAAGCTCAGATGAGATGGCACCCACCTACCCTTAAAAATGAATAAAGGTTTACTTTAGCTCCCAGAAAACCAACCAAAAAAAAAAAAAAAAAAAAAACCACCCCAAGAATTCTGTCAATGTATAAAGCAAGTGTAGTACAGTAAGAAAAGTGGGCCTAAAACAGACACCGTACATATACGCTGAAAGATGATGTTTCAAACATTTACAAAAAGCATTCTGGAGAAGTCCCAGCATCTCACTTGCTGACCTGGAGGAACCCCCGGACACTGAAGCAGCCTGTCTATGCTGTAACACAGGACCCATTCCCATAGCACTTGCAGGCTTTGGGACAGGACAGCCTGGTGTGCTGGGACCTGCTGGCACCATGGCACGGGCTGCCGGGCAAGAGCTGCCACCGTGGCACGGGCAGGTCCACCCGTCTGCAGGAGCCAGCTTTCGTTGTCCTGCCACTCATGAAGTAAACATTTCCCTGAAGCAGTTCTGCCCCAAAGAACTAATTTTCTGACATTATTCACAAAATTGCAGTAAATAGGTAACAGGAACATAGAAACCTTGGCTTGAAGTACATTTTACATTTTTTCCGTTTCTTTCACAAATTTCCATAACTTTTACAAAGTCCCCTCTTACCCTATTCTTATTGTTTTATTCTGAAGCAATTATTTTAGTAGATTATATCAACAGATTTCTGCAGGATTTGTAAATACTAGTCTGGCATTGGTATAGGTCCTTACAAGTAAAACTATGTCCTTAATATGAATTGTTGGTGCTTTTTAATTTTTTTTTTTAACTAAATACTCACGTATTGGTCAAAGTCTGCTCCAGCCATGATTAAAAGCAGCATCCTGGAAAAGCATCCTGGAAAAGAGGAGACTGAGGGGTGACCTAATCAATGTTTATAAATATGTAAAGGGTGAGTGTCAGGAGGATGGAGCCAGGCTCTTCTCTGTGACACCCAGTGATAGGACAAGGGGCAATGGGTTCAAGCTGGAACATAGGAGGTTCCACTTGAATATGAGAAAAAACTTCTTCACGGTGAGGGTGACAGAGCACTGGAACAGGCTGCCCAGAGAGGTTGTGGAGTCTCCTTCTCTGGAGACATTCAAAGCCCGCCTGGATGCGTTCCTGTGTGATCTGATCTAGGTGTCCTGCTCCAGCAGGGGGATTGGACTAGATGATCTTTCGAGGTCCCTTCCATTCTCTAACATTCTCTGATTCTGTGATCATTAAGACCTTTAGGAACAGAAGACTTAATAATACTTATCCAGACACAAACGCAGCCATACTTTAATGCTATGTAGAAATGCACAGAAAAAACTACTCAAGAAATCAGGACAAACATGTAAAAATTGTGTAGAGCTATTTCTAGACAAGTCCTAAGGACTTCAGAAAGCAGAGCAGCAGCACCCAAAGGGGAATTCTGCCAAGACACTGAGCTCACTGCCTCTGCCCCTTGCAGAAGGCTCTGGGGAGTCACTGCCCACATTTACTCCATCGTTAGGAGTCTGAGCACTAAAACAGAGTATACTTCCTTCCTCTGTACGAACGTGCTGGACATCTGTAACACATTCACAGGTATTAAAAAAAAAAAAAAAGAAACTGAGTGTGCGTACATGTGTTCCCTCTACCTGTAAAATATATTTGTTCCATCCCATTCTGCAAACCTTATAAAAATTGATAGTCAAATCCTCAGAAGGTGCAAGTTAGCACAGATACATTAAAATCAATGAGACTACTTAGATTAGGGCAAGCAGTGCTTGGCTGGAGGACTTTATACATCTAGAACCTTCCTTTTTTTCCTTAAAGAAAAGTTACATTGCATCTTTTCTATAACTACTACTTCTCCAAAAGTGCAGGGCTCCATCCCCCCTAATCCGATGTACGAACACCATGGCAGTTAATGGTTATGACACAAACTACTGCAGCGTGCAGAAAACCTATCCATGGTCTAAGACATCATTGTCCCAGACAGCACAGAGCCAAAAACACAGATTTTCCTCCAGAAAACATATAGTAATAGTCAACCAGGTGGATCAATAAAGCAAAGATACCATATGGCTCAGCACAGCTGTTCCTTTTCTGGAGCCTAATCACTCTTCTGTTTTCTAGAAGCACCACAGCCGGAGTATGGAAATGGTTTCACAAAAAACACCTTCACTAGTGTCCAGACAGGAGACAGCAACAAAATTCCAAGTATTAGGAAAAGCTGTTTGATTTTTTTTTGTCCTCCTCCCTGCTGCTCGGAAAACTGCCCTGTAATCCTGGTGCAATGTATCTGCCATCGTACTCAGCAGGGAAAAGACACCACTGCCCTGTCCCCACTGTGTCACTATCAGCTCACCCAGGTGAGCAGGAACTGGCTCTCCCCTTGTCCCCACTGTCTAGACAAGTCCATGCAAGAGAGCCCAGCTCCTCCCCACCCGCCATCCCTGAGGTCCAGGCAGCCAGGGATGCGGTGTGCCGTCCTGCGGGCAGGTTCAGGAGAGCATGTAGGGACTGTGACATGTACCTGAAACCTCATGGAACGATGCCTGGGCTTCCCTGCTGCTAAGAGGGGTGAGCACTAATGCCCTCTTCCTTTTTAAATTTCCTTTCCGCAAAACATCAGTTGTCACCGGCATTAAAATGCATTGTTACTGTCATTTTTTAATAGGAAACTATAGAGCCTTCCTCCCTTTCCTAGACTTGCCTTTAATACAGGGAGAAAATAATAAATAAATATCAGACTGCGATCCTGTGCAGTAAGAAGCTCCAAGTTACAGATTTTTACCTTGTATTTCTTTCTGCACTGGGAGGAAAAACATCAGTTTTGTAAGTCAGCTACCATCTAGCATGGATCTCACCTTGAATTTTGGTTTGTGAGGCATCTTGTTTCAGCTCATGTCTACAGTAACTCCTCCCCTCCGAGGATGTCTGCAATCACGTTGAGATCCTGCAGCCAGCCCCCAGCACCGGCAGCACTGACCAGCCGGCTCGCCGGTCAATTCCCGTGCCGACAGCACCACGTACCACACACAGCACTGCAGAACTGCCTTCTCTCATTTGTCCGTTGATGGTGGCTTTACCATAGCTCTTACACAGGGTTGTGCATGAATTAATAGAAAAATACAACCCTTGAAATAACAACTGTTCTGCAATCTGCTCTTTATTTTGTATTTAACTGAACTGAAATGGGATCAAAATAGCAGTCTTAAAATCATTGTGCAAAAGATCAAGAAAGAAACCTTTCAAACACTTGCACTTAGAAATGGTATGTGGGTACTGAATATATCAGAAATTTTAACACTACCCTCAGCAAGTATTGATATGGGTCAGACCCTAAATATAGATGCCAGCAAAATACAGCAATCAACTGGAAATTCATAAACTAGCTTCCATACCCAATTTTGACACAGTAGATGGAGAAGGCTTTGAGGGAGGTTTTGTTTGTTTGGTTGGTTTCTTGGGGAGGAGGTGTTTGGTTTTTTGGTTTTGTCAGAGTTTTTTAGGGGATGAGTTTTCAGTGTGTTGGTCTTTTGTTTGTTTTGGATTTTGGGGTTTTTTTTTTTTTTGTTTGGTTGGTTTGGTTTTTGTTTTTTGGGGTTTTTTGGGTTTTTTTAAATCACGTGTAAAATCTTGCTCTCATGAAAATGCAGCACCCAGAGGGGCTGTGGGCACTGCTGGTGAGCGGTGCCTCACACATGGTTTCCCAGCAGCTCTGAAAAGCTGCATGAAATGATCAGTCCAAAATACTGAATTCAACCTCAGACCCATATTGAAGCATATTAAACAGGTTTTAGGATAAAAGCAGAGGAAGTGTGACCATGAAGAGGTTGATTTATGTAAGCAGACCAACGTGATTTAAACAAAAACAAGGGCAGAAAGGAGCAGCATGCAAGACCTGAATGTACCTTGCACCAACCTTCTCTTTGGTCATGAAGAAATTCTGAAACTGGTCTCTCACCTCTGAGTGAATTTACCCTAATTAATGAGCACTCTGAGGTATTTTTTTTTTTCAAATCTATCCTGACTCTATTCTGCTCCAGGTAAATATTTTTAATATTAATTAGGTTTGAGTGTCAGAGAGAATAACTTTATACCTCTGTGGCAAGAGCACTCTGGAGGTACACGTAAAGTTCACTGCTTTAACTGTTTATTGGAAACAAAGATATTTTATGCCTCTTTTCTGCCTACCTTAGTAAATAGTACTCTGATTAATCTATTTTGAGAAGTGAGTGAATTTTACCTGATTTTATTTTTATTTTGGCTTGAAACCATTTGCAAGTTCAACTGAAATTCACAAACCATCTCAACTTCTTTTTGCTTATTAAACATAGGCTCAGCAGTCAGAGAACTGCATCTTGCCCTTCCAAATCCTTCTGAACATTTTTCAGGCCAAAAGCAAACAGCGGGCATTCTGCCTGGGAAGTCCTAAGCTTTCACAAGACTAACCAAACTGTAACTGCTCAGCAGCCCCTAACAATTAGGTCTAGGGCTTGTCTCTAATTAAATTTTAGCTATTTAACCTAGTGATAAAATGAGATAAAGTAGACAAACAGTATATGCTGGTATATTAGTAAGATAATTTCTGTCTTCCAGTACATTGAATGACAGAAGTTTTGGATACCAATGCAATTAAGACTCTTGGTAATGCTGCTTAAGTTCCTTGCTGGCCTTGAAAATTCATTAAGTAAAATCAGAACAATTGTGCTTTGCTGTAGAAGAAAAACTAGTACTTCTCTCATCCTTTGCTCTCCTTTTCCCTTTCTCTGCACTGTGAAGCATCCAAATTGGAAGAAAGCGTATTGGAAAGTCAGAGTATCAGAAGTACCAAGTATGTTTTAGGTGCTTTTCCCTCTGTAAACGTGACTTAAATTTAAATCAACCTTTGCATCAACTGTCACATCAACAGTCTGATCTCTTGTCAAGGCAGTAGGTGAGATCTGGACAGCCCTAGGTATGTCCACTTTAGCCAAAAGCCCAGTGCAACAGCAGCGGACCTGTAGAAAGAGAAGGCAGCACTGAGGATTCACCCTCCCAGTGGCTCTGGGTTTTGCTTCAGCTCTTGTGGGGCTCTTCAGTCAACCACCGCTGGTGGTTCTTGTTGTGCTGCTGAAGCACATCTTCCAGTTTGGTCCCAGCCAGCAGGAGTCAGTCTGCACAATCCGGGACTGCTCCAAAACTACACTCAAACACAGCAAGTGGAAGTGGGAGACTAGGAGACTCCCTTAAAAAACTCCATATGAACTAAATCACAAACATGGACGTACCCAGCTGACCACAGTATTTGCTGTTGGATGATGACAACTTCCATCCATGAAAGACATCTCATTAAGGTGTAATAAATTTCTGACAGCCATTACAATGTTTGCCTGATGGCTGAGTTTTGCTAGTTCCATCTCTGGAAAATATAAGCCAACATCACTAAATTACTACTAGAGTGACTGTTTACAAGTTAATTACTAGTAACACAGATCCAGTGACCCAGAGGTGAACAGTTTTGTGCTCATTTAGAGCACATGAGGTGAACAGTCCTGACACTCCCATGAGGGCTACAGCTTTGCCAAGATTATCAACTGATCCCCTCCATGTGTTCACAAAATCACCACTCAGTATCCTAATTCTAACTTCAAACTAAATAAAACATTTTTTTACTTTTTGAGGGAAGAAAAAGAAGAGAAATGGATAAGACATACACAGGATTTAATGACATAATGGTAACTCTATTAGGACATCAAAATTAATTTCAGTTTCCCTGAGGTATCTTATTTTAATTAACAAATCCATGATCCTGCTCTATTAATTAGCATACTGAAAGAATAATAAGTTTCAGATGAGCTTAATTCTAATAAAGCTTTTCATCCCCTAAAAAAAAAAAAAAAAAAAAAGAATTAAGGTTCTCAATCCAATTTCTTTCCTATAGTTAGTAGCAACGTTTAGAAATTCTGCCCAATAGTACAGCACAACTACTAGTAATTTATTTTAATTTGAAAATGTTTTGGTTTTGTACTTACTGCATTTCAGACCTATTGAAGAGATGGCAGTGACCCACTAAGAAAAGTAATTCTTACAGGATACCAGGTAATTTAATCACAGCAAGCTTTTCCATTTGTTTTTGATTCCTAAAAGCTACAAATCTGTACTTTACATTCCTGTAAAGCACTTTGCAGATTCCCTGTTACATGAAGAAAAAGGAGAGGAGAAAATATTAGCAAATCACCAAAGGCTTAGATTAGCAAAAAAAGCTAAGGAGAAAACTTCTGCATAGATGAAAATGAATTGATGCTTGTAATTTCAGAACTACTTTTCCTGTAAAGACAGCCTGCTTCTTTTACCTAGCAAAGGTAAAACATCTGTAAAACAAACAAGAACAGAAGAGGACACTAGGAAGTTATGCGTGAACAACTTTTCTAATTAGTATATCTTGACAGCACTTTGCTTATATATTTCAAAGAGCCAGGTTGAATATTTTTGATGCTTTACTGAAGAACAAAAGTTGAAACAATTATTGTGTAGCAGAAGAAAATAGCATTAATAGAATATGTAGAAAGAGTCGAGCAATTTAAAAATATGGGTTATAATTGAAAATGCATGCGACCTTTGCTAATACTTCTGCCAGCTCTGTCGCTGCACAGTCCGTCTCTCTTACAGCAATTGCGGAGGGGGAAATGGCAGAAACTACTCTATATCCATAACACAATGCTCTGATAGTTAAAGTTGGTCCTGCTATCTCCCTATCAGCTCCCTGGGGTTTGACCTGGGCTGTTGTATATCCCAAGAGATCCCTAAGTGACCACCTGGTGCTACACTGCCTCTGATGCATGCAGGAAAATCACAGATATTTTCTCTAAAGATACTAAGAGCAGAGAGAGTTCATTATCACAGCCAACTTTTTGCAAAAATATCTAAAGACCCTAGCTATGTTTGCTTTACTTTTATTTTCAACTCCTTTCCATCTGCATGTGGTCCACTGTGGAAGCCTAATTAGCAAGTCCGTCTCATATATGCTTTTTTTTCTCAGACACCTAGTAGCAATCATTCTTTGTGTTTATTTTCAACTCTTTGTGTCCCAGCCACGTTAAAGGAGGACGATGCTTCTCAGCAAAATGATTAACGCACTATCGCCTTCTCATTTGTCTTTTCTAAAGGCTTTGTAATGTGCCTGGTAGTTTACTCAGAAGAAACACAATAGTTAATAGAAACAATTTTTTTCTGAAGAAAAAAGGGCAGTGCTTTCAGAGATTCATTGCTCTAATGATTTATCTTCTCAGAACAACATTAATCATGGAAGACTGAGACCATGGCAGCAGTGAACATCCTTCTTTCTTGCTTTATGTTTTTGAATGAGGGTTCCAACATCTCAGGACTGAGTTTTTTGCTGAAGTAGGGATCAGCAAAGATGGAACCATTCATTTTTTTAAAAAATACAATATTTCCTTAATGGGAGTCATAAATTAATGCTTAATAATAGACTAAATGGCATTTTAATTATCCTGTGCTTGCCAGCTCTCATACTTATTGCATATCAGGTAAAAGTACAGAACTCCGGGTTCCAGATTTGTTCGAAAGAAATGGAAGTCAAAAGAAGACTCCCCCCCTGCTAAACACACACACCATTTTCATGTGGTAATTGTACTAATTTACTCTAATACCTTACAGTTTAAATATAGTAGACAGACAGAGGAAGAGTTAGTATACCAAAGCCAGGAAATGTAATGAATTGTAGCAGCAATAAATGAGAATAATCAAATATTGGATGAAATTCTGCTCTCATTTACTCCAGCATAATAGTTTATTCTGGTGACTGGTATGTGAATGTGGCCTCTTCTATATTTTTTTTATACAAAGAATTATACATTTTATAGTCTCCAACATTTGGTTAATGGTTACTAAATCTGGCATTTACAGAGACATTAGTAAAGATGGTATTTATTTGCAATTTTATTTCCCTCATAGTGAAACGTGGAATCCATACAGCTGTACAATGAAGATGATTAGAATTGCTAGAAATGAAGGCCTCCTGGGAAAAAAAAATATCAATAGCATAGTTTAACTACATGAACCATAATTGCATTATTAGCTCTGCTGTGCACTACCACAGGAAAGCTAATGACATGATTCTGAAGAAGCTTTATAGATTATGGAAAACTATATAACCTCTCACGCTCCCATTGACAACACAACTCATTTGAGATCCCTGCCATTAGGGGAAGGAAAACTGCCTCATTTTTCACAAACCTTGTGAATATGTCTTTTCATGGATTTAAAATATTAACTGTATACATGCCGATGGACCGGTTGCTGGAATAACAAATAACCATTTGTTTAACCTCAGCCGCGGCAAATTTAGCAGTGAATTGTGTTTTCAGTCCCAGTCCAACAAACAAATGACTGTTGCAGAAGGAGTGAAGAAGAAGAGGTGCTCCGTCCCCAGTCTGGGCACGTGCTGGCTATATCCGAGAGGCAGCAAGAGGATTACTATCAGAAACTGTCAGGGAAAGGAAATGTCTGGGTTTTTTTCAAAGTGTTCTTACTCCTAAATCAATCTGCCTACAGTTTGCTAGTGGGATTCCAGCTTAAAAGCACAAGACCAAAATAATTTTCCTTACACTCTGACAACATGCAGTAGTTATTCCCAGCGAGTCACTCCCTCTTTGTCCCTGTATTTTCCCCTCCCACCCAGGCCCCAGGTTGCAAAGACATAAATATATGAAAACCACAACTTTTTCAGTAGTTACTGGAAAAGAAGAAATGCATAATCAAGATTATTAAGTCTTGAAACACAGAGCGATCCAAGACACAGTCCTAAAACACTGGGTCTGGGAGACATCTCATCTCCTCCATCACATCACACACCATCAACTTTCTTGAATAGCCAACCTGCGCACATTTGCTCTTTGGCTCCTTGGTGACCTGCAACAGCCAATATGCTTTTTTTTTTTTTTTTCTACTTTATGTGCACACTCCTAGGCACCCATGGGTCTGCCCTGATTGCTGTCAGCTCACCACCATACAAGGATCAGCAACGTCCTTTTTCACCAGGAAGGTTTAAAAGTGAATTTGTGGGCTCCATGGGAACTGGAAGAGAACCAACCCCAGGGTGTTTCCCCCTGCACAGCTCAAAGGTGGGCATAACTCACTGCATCCATTTTAGGTCTTGGATCACTTCACCAAACTGCACCGAGCGACCCTGGGCATTGCCTTGGTGGTTCCTGCACAGGTTCAGAGCAGGGCAGCCCGCAGACCGCAGCACTTGGTAAGCAGCAGGCTCACTGCCTCTCCCAGCTGCAGCAGTGCTTCTGCCCTCCTGGGCACCATGACGCCATAAAGGAACTGAGAGTACAAGAGGGAGGACTTGCCTTTAAACTGGATGTGAGGAAGCAGGATAAAAAATTCTCAGTGGAAAAAGAGTGCTAATTCACAAGCAAAATGTCCTATTATTATTTACGCATTATCTTCTGTATAACTTACTGCTGAGGCAACTTACCACTCTGCAAACCTATTAATACATGATGCCCGCTTCTGCTTGAAAGGCTGAGCTTACTGGAGGAACAGCTAACTTGCTACATGAATCCTACAAGAGAATTCCTAAACGGATGTGCAATTGTGACAGACACAAGATACGATGGACAAGTCTTATTTGCAGAGGTTATTGGAAAACAATGTTGTACGAATGTCTGGGGCTTTTTTAACTGGATTCTGAGGAAACGTGCATGTTTCCAGGTTTATAGTTTCCACTGTCAAATTCTGCTGGGTTCACTTATGTGTGGTAAAATGTTGCCATCAAGTGGCCATTTATTCAATTACAGAGCACCCTCCCTCTGGGGCAGGCTGCTTGCCCTTCCTTAGGTGATGGCTTCCTACATTAAACTGTCTGGTTTATAGATATATTAACTCTGCTGCTACTAGTTATGCAATTCCATTACTCAAAACCACTTTTGATCCCAATTGCTTTGAATCTCCAAAAAAGAAGGAGGAGATTTAAAGCATGTAAATTAGTAGCACCTGACCTCTTTATTAAGAAAAGCCAGACAGATTTTTCCTCTGCAGCTGAGGAGCATAACATGTAATTCTAATTCTACTAAGATTAAGTATGTAGGGAAGCATTCCTCTTAATGCTATTGTACATACTCTCTTACAAACCATAGGGGGCATTATGTTACCATGGTTTGTTCTTCTAATTTATCAATTTGGAATGATGCTCTGTTATTGTGATATTCATCAAGCTCTCAGAAGTGCTACATTTACACCAACTCAAGAAATAAACAAAAAAAACCCCCATGTTCTACATTTTCTACTGTTCCAAAAGCCCTTTTCACGACATCCAAAGCATGGTATATGCAGTCTTTCTTATTATCTGCTACTTAATTTAGATACTCTGAAACGTGCAGATTCATCTGTAAAGTGCCAAAAATCAGTTGCTGAGTGAATGTGCAAAGAAAACAAGGGACTAACCTTCGGGAAGAGATGAGAAAGGCAATATAACTTTAGAGTCCTGGGCTCTGCATAACAGTAAGGGAACACTCTCATGCTGGCCTGAAAAGAAATTCAACTGCAGGAGTGATGGGAGAGGGCAGGATGGCTCCAGCCCACCTGTGCCTTTGCACGGTACATCAGGCACACGCAGGAGAACCTGCAATCAACAGCAACCAGACAAATTACTTTGGATTTGTCACCAAGTCTCAGCCATTCTCCTGGTCCCCTGCAATGTTGCATGTCAATACCCACGACGCCACCAGCAAAAGCCCCAGGGACGGAGTGGTACCCTGGGTGTCACCACGCGGGAGCCTTTGGGCAGGGTTGTTTCTACAACTGCAGTGATTTAAAACATCACTGACCCTGTTCACCTGTCATGTGGCTGCGTAACTGCCAGCACGAGGACAGGTCTGTAAAATGGCAATTTCCCTAAAACCTTTTTGAGCCTGCACTCCAGTTTACTGGCACAGCTCACACAGCCAGGTGCTGGGTGGCTGCAGAGGGAGAGTGAATGTGCTAATCGTTACAGCTGCTTCTGAAGCCCAGTATAATAGTCTTTGTATGCTTTCTGCAGAAAGAAAGTTTGAGGATCTTGTAAACAGTAGAACTGTCTCAATTTTTGTGTACAGGAATTATCTTTAAGGTAGCAGGAAGGAAGCCTCTCAAACATGAAATTCACTGCGCCTTAGCCCAAGTTTAGGTAAAAAAGCAGGTACTGATTAGCAACCTTGGTGTTGAATCTAAACTTATTCTAAACTTTAGCCTAGCAGGAAAAGGTTAGTTGAAGAATAAATCCTTATCTTATATAACTGTCTTTCCTCGAGTTAAGAAATATAGAAAAACCTAAAATAGGCAGATTACGTATATTGCTTTAACAGTAAATATTTCGACCACTTCAGAACGTATGCAACTTCTTAAGGATGAGATTCATTACCCTGTATGGCATAGAGATCTCCACAGTTTCTTATTGAAAGAAAGGCTTGCAGAAACAAAAGATGGGAGAGATGGGCAAAATCAAAAGTAATAGACCGTAAAATGGAAACTGAGGCTTGGGTTCTGCAGGGGGAAGAAAATGGAATATCAGTCATTTTTACTAACAATCTTTAGGAAAATTCAAGTTTTTTGTATTTGTAAACTCACTGCTAATTATAGACTGGCATACTGAGAAAAGAAAAAGGAGACTATAATGAGAAAGGTAGAAACATATTGTAATAAAATATGCTTCTCTGAGCAACTTCAATAACAAACTATTTGCTACTAAGATGGTTCCCCTAGTTGAGAACTGTACTCTACTTTTTTTTTACTTTTGAAAAAGTTGGCTTTGCTTCATACCATCCATTTTCTCTCCCATTCCTTCTAGTACAAACATCCCTCAAATGCATAAAGGATGCAGTGATACTTTTTGGTCTATCTCCCACATCACTCTTCAGCCACCAAAGGGTGCAAGAAGCTTCTGCTGAAGAAAATAAAGCCAGCTGAATCTTTTTAACAGCCAACACTGCCTGATATATTAATGAAGGTAAGGTGTGAGAGCTTACTGACTCTTATCCCCATGGGTTTTGCTATCTCACAATACAAAAAACTAATACAGTACTGAAAATGCATCAGAAGACAACTCCTGACATAGGAAGAGCATGAGGTTTGTTGTGGTTTGACCCAGACAGCAGCAACTGAGTCCCACACAGCTGCTCACTCATCCTCCCCCCTCCCAGGGATGGGAGAGAGAATTAAAGGGGTAAAGGGAAGAGAGACTTGTGAGTTGAGATAAGAACAATTTAATAACTAAACGACTATAAAATTGAAAATAATAATGACAATAATAATAGTAATATACACAAATTACAAATTAGGGATACACAGTAACTGCTCACCACCCAATGACCAAGGCTCAGCCTATTCTAGGCTAACGATCTCAGAGCAGCGGGAGTCCTGAAACAGCAATCAGAGAAAAGAGATAAGAGCCCGAGAGCCACACGAGCCAGAGGGAGGACTTCCAGACAGACCCTCATCTATATACTGAGCATGCCATGCATGATATGGAATATACCACTGGCCAATTTGGGTCTCAATCCTAAACCTAAAGTTGAATCCTAAGGCACTAATTGGGGCTGTGCTCCCTCCCAGCTTCTCCTGCCCCTGCAGACACTAGCACAGCAGAGGAGCTGAGACGTCCTTGGCTGTCCTGGCAGCAATTCTAAACATCAGCCTTCTTCTCAGCACAAATCCAAAACACAGCCTCACACTAGCTCCTATGAAGAAAGTTAACTCTGTCCCAGCCCAAACCAGGACATGGTTGTATTGCACAGAGATGTAAGCGACTGAACAAAGAAAGAGTTCAGTGCTCTTGACGCCTATAAAAACATTATTAAGAGAAAGAAAGGAAGATTGTATAATATTAGAAGAACAATTGCATAGTTACAGAGCTACAGTGACAGCTGCTTACAATGTCCACTATCACATGCTGCAGGTGGTAATTTGTCCATAGGTTTCCCATTCATCCGAATGAAAAATGGCAGGGAGTGGCCCCTTAGCATCCCACATAATGGCAGACACGTTAAGCAACTACCATACACTAGGACCCTGTTTTAATTTTGGGGAAAGGATATGGGCTTGCCTATTGCTAAGTGCCAATTTTAGGGCTGTAATCTTTATTGTCAGAGATGTCACAGGACAAACGGGAGATAAGCAGAGAACTCAAGTTGCTAAAACTGTTTATTACAGACCCGATTTCTGGACATTTCCCCTAAGTTGTATTCTCTATTGAGTGCATTTTACAGGAGATGGTAAAGGAGACCTGTGCCATTTAACATTCAGGACTCTAAAGTACCAGTGAGTGTGGAAACAACTGTTGGCAGTTTGAAATAATAACATATATCTATAAAAGCCTTCTTTGTTATTTTATTTATACCTCAATTATATCACTTCTAAAAACACAGTTTAGAAAGAAGGGCATATCTCAGTGCATATCCTTTCACCTCCTTCATGCATACGAGTATACAAAATTCACCTCAGGGTCAGAAATCAAATGGTTATTATGGCTTCAGAAGGAACATCACACATGCCGTGCTCTGTGGTGTCTCACAATAAAGTCTCTTCATCTCTTCAGTTTCCATCCACTCTTTATTAATAAGCAGTGAGCTCAAAACAGAGCAAAGCTTTAATCCTATACTTCTTTTGAGCTGGATGGTATGCTATCCTCACTTGCTTATAGCCTTCTCTTAGTGGTTTCCACATACCATATACTTACAGTGGTATTTGCTTTATTTTTCTTTCCATTTAAGAGTATATGTTGCGATGTTTTCCACCGTGTATTTTAATGACTTGTCAAGCAATGTTATCACAGACTTATTGCCTTGGTCTTACCATGCTTGGTGAGCTGCCAGAGTTCCCAGCAATAACAAAAGCCAGTTGCAGCCATGCCTATTATTCGTGATGCCGTTAGGAGAAGCTGGCAGACTCACTTTGTCACTTTTGCAGCTGGGTGGCATTTATGAGGTGTGTTTCATGTTCTCACAGCACTAACTTGCATCACAGAAAAGCACAAAACTATAATTTTAATTGGAGTAATCATAGGTATCATTCTTGCCACTGTATATTACATTAAGTTAATGAACTTTGGGAGATACACTTGAACACATCATCGCGATCAGCCCAATTCATTATAAACTGTATGCCTCATTTACATGGGTTCCTAGTTTATTTTACTGGGGATGGGGAATATGCATCCTCGGCAATCAGCTCAACTTTTTTTTCTTCCACACACAAATTATTACTTCTGAGAGACAAGATGAAGGAAACAAAACAAGCATAAAAAGAATATATATGTACTCTAACCTGCTGCTGTATTCAAGATTGGAGTGCTAAATACCAACAAAGCATAAAATAAGGTTTTGAAAAGCTGTACTTTTTTTCTTTTTTTTAATCCTTTTACTTACATATTTGTCATGAGCAGAGTGAGGCAACTTTTCCTACCATCCACCAGTACTCTCCTCTGGAACTGTGCTCTCCAGCAGACCACATGCAGGAGGGATCCCACCTTGCACCTTTTGGTTCTTGTTTCCCTGTCTCCCTTCCCCTTAAATCTCAACTTGATTTAAAAAGAAAATAATCACAGCTGGTTTAGAGTCAAAGTTAGCTTGAAGGAAAAGAAAGCATCTCAAAAAGAAAAAAACTACAGAAAAGTGACTCTTCCCTACAGCTTTGTCTGAACAGTCCTTTCCAGTAGTTGACTAAGGAACTCTCCCATCTATACTCCCTTCTCATTTTACAAATTTTGCCATATATATGACATGTTATTTCTGAACCAGCATACACTTGTGCATTTTTATGTAACATACCTGAGACTGCCATTGCTAAGGAACTCTTCAGAGCTCTGTACGGCCAGTTCATAGAGAGAGGCCATGCTCTACCTGCTGCTTTTCATTGGCATTAGCAACCAGGCCACCTAGAAAATCTTCTGCTGTATTGTATCTCATGTTTCTTTACTTCACACATTTGTCTTCTTTTTATGAAGGCAGAAAGTAGCAACGATTTTTCAGCTTTCATAATTTCTATAAAAGCTTATTAAATGTAGGCATTTAGAAAATAGAACTGTGTTGCAGCTCACAGCTCCAAGGGAAAATTATTTTAGCAGAACAATTCCAGTGCATACATGTACAAAGCATGGAAACCTCAGATCATTTCAAGGGCCCTTTCATCAAAAAGCCTGACTCAAGTCCATTGTGTCCCAGAATTAGCTAGCAGCTGTAGCCATCCTTGACAAGTCTGTCTGTGGAGATGATGAGTAGAACATACAGGTCATGATGACAAGATGCATCTACTGACTAGCTCAGATGTTAACTGAAGCTGGCAATCGTACACCAGCCAATTAAGTATTTTGTTCCCAAAACCAAGGACATTTTTTTCTAGTTTTGTCAATTCTTTCACAAACATTAAAGAACATATTCACTTTTTTTTTCTTTCCTAAAAATGCAAACAAGGAAAGTACAGGGTATTGTCTTCTGCTTTGCACACGCCCACGTTATATCTCCTTCTCCTTGGTAGCCATCAATACGTGAAAGAATGGACAATTACAATTGAAAGCATCATGGTATGGTTCCATCATTCTGCACTAAGGATGAACAAAAACTGCAAAACCCAGACGCATTAAGCGACCTCGAGCTCTTATCCCAACTCCAAAGCTGAAAAATTTGTCATGTAATGGTAGAAAACTAGCCTCTGTGGGGGTAAGGAGTGCAGCCTTAGGAAAGAGAGCACAGCCTGCAACACCACAGTTTAGAAGAGAGCAGGTACCCATGCCTGTGCAGGAGATATTTCAGGGTGTCCAAGGACTGATGCATGGAGTGAGTGCCATGCAGAGCATGCTTTACACCAGCACTGTTGTACTGAGACCAGAACCTAGTTAGGATCACTCATTATTAGTAGAATTAGAGCCCCCTTTTAAGCATCTTGGACTTTAAATCTTATTTTCCCACTAGTTATTTCAGGTACACTTTTTCCCTGGAAATCCAGGCACCAGATTAAGTCTGTTTACTGTTCTCTTTCCAAACAACTGCTTATACCACGGATGTAGGTTTTTGTAATCCTCTAGCAAAGAGGGAGATAACAGGGATCACAAGAGCAGCAATTATTTGTTTTTACATATAGAAGCTGTAGTATTCTAGAAATACAGGTCACAAATAAATACAAGCAAAACACTAGAAATACTGTGGCAATACCTAAATCTCAGTTGCTGTCAAGTGTTCTGTCATCCTGAAGGTGACTCAAACAGAGAGTCTGGTAGGGCGGAGACTTCAGCATATCTTGATTTCTGCTAATCTTACCAGTGAAGCAGCATCAGCTTTTGTATTCTCAAAAATGTATTATCTATCTGCCCACTCTTGCCCCCTTTGCACGTTTTGTACAGTAATCAGAAGATGATAATATTACTTGGTTATAAGACAGTGGGTAGATAAAAGTTTAAAAGATATTAAAATAGATGATGTGAATAATTAAAACCACTTTTCTATCTACTGAAGGAACAGAAACCACAAAGATGAAAGTGAAGTTGCTTGTTTTATGAGTTCCCTAGCCAATCAATACCATCCGTCAGCAGCAACTGTATAAACACATCCCCTCAGCAAAGCCTTTGTAGAGCCACCTGCACCCTGAGCCAGACTGAACCTTGGTGACATTTTAAACATTCTCACGAGAAGTTTTCTTCATTCAGTGAATACAACATACTGCATGGCTGAGCAAATTACTGGAACATATGCAGGCGTAGTTTAGGATTTTCAAGCAGCATTTTAAGTTGTTGGGGTTTTTTTAAACAATTCTTTATTTTAAACATCTGAAACCCCCGTATTCATTTCTGTCCATGTTCCAACCAGATTTGTCAAAACTTTTGCATACTTTGCAATTTGAGTCACAACAGGCTAATTCCCCAGCCACTGTAAATCAGTTTAGCTGCACTGAACTCAGCAGAGAGAGGTGGATTCAATCTAGCTGAGGCTTTAGGCTATTGCATATTAAAGTTTTTTTAAAAAAGCATCTTAAACAGTTATTATTGAGCTATCAGGTTTATTTATTTTTTGCAATGTTTGACAGAGTCATAGGAGTGAATTGTCATTGCAGTAAGCGGGGGGTTATACACACAATTCTCATTAACAGTAATATTTTTCTTGGGATTTTGCAATGCCAACGCCATCTAATCAGTCCTAACTTTCATGCTTCTGCATGCATAAACCAGAAGGGACAGGGCTTAAGGAAGGTGAAGTGAAATTACTATGCAAAAGAAAAAGCCCAACGTGATTTCATCACTGAACTTCACAATCCCCACGCAATGTGAACCACAATAGTTAACAACATTTCATGCAGAATTCCAGGCAGTCATTACCTTACCCAGTCTGCTCTCAGCCTCCAGGTTTGCCCTATGGAATCTTTAGTATAGAGATAGACTTTAATATAAAAGGCCTATCTAGAAAATCCATTAAAAAGTCTATCTTTATATTGAAGGTAAACTTCTGCCAAGAGAAAATGTATTTATTAAAGATACTATTTACTTCTCTGTTTAGGCCTGAAATCAGCAAATGTTTTTCCATTTCTTTAACGACAGAAAAACAATAACCCACAACTGCTTAATGCATGGGCATAAAAGTGAAAAATCACATTGCATCACAGTTTCCTCCTATTTTTCCAGAGCGCTGTTTAATTTTGCAGCTCCATTCTCACATTGTGCAGTGACCGTCTAGAATCAGGGTAATTCAGTGCACAAAGGAAGAACAGAAATTAGAGAAGTTGCAGGAGTGATAGAAGTATTTTCTCTTAGTCTTTTTATTTGCCTTCTCTGCTTGCTCCTGCACCTGGGAATACTGGTGCCATGGATTCAACATTGAACTTTTTCTTCCTACACAACAAGGGCAGACTCCTCACCAAAACTTTTACAATTGACACATATCCTTGATTCTCAGACAGTAAATGGCATTGCCATCCATAGGTGGTTTGCCATAATTTGTCTGTAAAGTAGGTGACATTACAATACCACCAGTGACACTGGGACATAGGAGGGGCAGAAACCCAAGAAGAGAACACTGGCAGGTCTACCAAGCTTTGGTGTGAAACTTCCAGTATTTCTTTCCTCTATCTCAGCCAAGAGTCAGCATTCATCAGTAATTCTTCTTTTTTGACATTGAGGCCAGGAGAAGGAAAAAATCAAGCAGAATCAAAACATGAAAACATTCACTCAGAATCAGTTTTGGCAAAGAAGTACAAATTTCTTCACCTGCCTTGAAAGTGAAATAAGCAACAAGGTATGACTTCGAAACTCTGTAGATGAGATCCATTGGTATGAGCACAGTATTTGAAAAAACATATTTTGCTTTCTTAAAAACTTTTTAAATTTTATTTTATAAAATCTATTTTATTTTATAAAATTTTAATGAAATTGAAATATTCAAAAAAATGCTTGCACAAAGCGATATACAGTGCATCCCATAAATCTCCATGGGAAACACTAAAGCAGAAAAGGGGGTTGAAACATGAGAAGCACGTCAGAAAACTTTTCTAGTAAATGTCAAAGGAATTAATTGCCAATACTGTGAGATTGTCAGCTGGCTGGTTAAGCAACCCTGTGTGCCTTGCCCACACAAAACTTCCAGTGCAGTAACTGCCTGGTGATTCATTGGCAGAAGTGTCAAAAAAACAAAACAAAACAAAACAAAACACCCTATAGGCAGAACATGCAAAAATCTCCTCATAAATCAGTAATTTTTCAGTGTGCTTCCCAGAACAGAAACGCATTACTGGAAGCAGTGGCTAAGCAAATACCTCAAATTCTAGCTTCTTCCTGACCTTACCAAAAGTATAAAAAAACATAACACTTTTTTTTTTTTCATTTTTTTTTCTTTTTTTTACTTTTTGCTCGTAAAAATGTTGTGGAAAGAGCTTATTCAAGTTTAGAACAGCTTTTTTTAGCTTGGGAATCTTTGTTCCAATGGGCATCTTTTGGCAGCAGACCCTGTGTTCATCGGTGCAGCGCTCACACCACATGCGTACAGAGCTGGGATTGCTTTGGTGTTAGGTCAGACGGCACAAACATCGCTGGCTTGAGGGAACGGTTTTCCTGCAAACCCCATTGTTAACTTTCCACTGTACAGCTGAGTATAGTGTTCAAAATCTTATGTTCTCCTAATGAAATAAAATAAACATCAGGAAAAAGCACTGAGAGAGATTTTTTAAACTGGAACGAATTCAAAGACACTGCTGCCAAGATCATACACGCACTATACACAATCTTGTCTTAAATTATCACATCCCATGGTAGTATAAAATCATTTTGAAAAAGCACCTTTTTCTGTCACCTTGTCTGACAAGCTTTATGTATTTTATTTGCATGCAGGGGAACGGCAGTTTATTGTGTCCCAGGGGATGAAGTATTAATGATCATTTCCTCCCCGCTGGGTGGCCTGTCATAATTTTGCAGAAAGACTGACAGAAGTAACAACCAATCACCCCGGTAATACTCGCCTGACAGTGACCACTCAGTCCATTTTAGCCAAGGTCCTTTGCCAAATCTGTAGGTAATTTTCATTTTTTAAAAAATGCTATTTTTGAGTGCATCTGCAAATTGCTAGACAGAAGCAGACTAAACAAACCGTAGATTTCTTTTGTGTACCAGTCAGACTTCTGTCTCAGCAGGTGTTTTCTGGAAAAAAGGACTTCCAATCTGAAAGCCCATTTTGGTCAGAAAGAATCAATCTCTAAAACATTCAGCAATTTGTTATATCAATATCTTAACATGCTGAATTCCTTGCAGCATATAAGAATTAAATCCAGTTCTGACAAGTAAATAGAAGGCAATTTTTTTTAAAATGATAGTTGAACGTCAAATGTCAAAAAATCCCACAGATTTGTACAATGTGATGTCATTCATTTCTCTGCTCTCTGCAATGCTGCCTGCTTCATCTTACCTTGAGGCTTGCAGAAAAACCCAGATAAAGACAGTTGTTACCAACTCTGACACACAAATAACCTTACATTTTATTAGTCATTTTATATCATACAGCCCCACGGTACATACACCCTGAGCTATTAAAAAAAAGTTTCCAGAAAATGGTTTCTGAGTGTTTGCCGAGCACAAGGTACAGATGACTACAGAAGAGATTAGCAGATGTTGGTATCGACAGTCAGTTGCCATGCCCCCCTCAAGAAGAGCTGTGTTTTCTTTCCAAGTAACTGCATTTTATTCTTATTCACACAGAAACAATATAGAGTCCCAATATCCCTGGAATCAGTCTGAAAGCAAAATCCTGATATGAATGATCCTGGTGAAAATCTTATACTCGGGGAAAGGAAACTTAAAAAAAAAATATCCACGACAGGTGCACATCAGCTTGAGACAAACCCCTGTCTCCTGGGTGACAGATAGGCTGTGACAAGGTGCGACATGCCTGACAGACCCTACCTGAAGGAAGCAGCATCAGCAGGTACTTTCACATGGTGTGCTTCCGAGACCTAACAACAGTTAATATCACTCAGGTGTTGCAGCTATAACATTCTGATGTAAATTAAATAGATACATTGCATCAAATGTATTTGTATAAATGGAATAAGAAAGAGAAAGATAGTTGTTTGCTGCCTGCTGTTCTTTATATGCAAATCTTAGTATATTACATGGCAACATACTTGCCTTCCATAGCCACATAAATGTTTTACTGTTTTATGAGATGTTTGCAATAAAGGTGATTGATGCTGATTTTTTTTTTCATAATTGCCTATTAGAAATACACTATTTTGGTGACAAATCCTTAAGGGATATCTTGGTTTCAAAACTGAAGAGAATGAGAGGTACCTGTACCAGGGACTGGGTGGTGCTGCCAACAAATGTCAAAATGCACATTCAATCTGCTGGTTAATTTTACTCATACATTTCTTTAAGCTTGTTAGCATCCTTTCCAGGTTTACTGAGTTTTGCATTTCAATCAGATACAAAGATATATAAAAATACTGCTACTGTACCTTAGGGCAGGAAAATAGCTTTAAGGTACACACACAAATAGTCACAAGGGTGAATAGCTATAATTATATTGGAGTGCATCCAAGAAATCAGCTATTCTGTTTATACTTCTTGCCTCTTTGAATTTATGTGCACTCCAAGCAAACATACTGTAAACTGATTTTAATACTAAAACTGTTGACCTTAGTATTGCAGCTTATTGACTATTTTTCATACAATTGCTGTTGTGCTGGAAAAGACATAAATGTCTCTGTAAAAAATTGTATCAGGAAAACTCCTGGATCATTTGTAAGTAATAATGGATATCACTAATAGTCACTTTAAAATGCAAGAACGTTAAAGATTTTAGGCCTACAGTTTTAGATCCAAATTCTGTCCTGAGTAATTCTAAAATTGGTAGAGATGTCAGAACAGAAAGAAAATTACTGCATTATTTTCATATCCATAGTCATTTTGAAACGCTAGGTATTGGTAGGATACTTCCAGCACAAGCCACATCAGAGGGTGAAGACAGCTGCACGAATGCTCTAAAGGTCATACATGGATTTGCACTCATTAGTGGCCCCTGTAATGTATTTGTCAGAGGTTTGGCTCCATTGTTTACAGCAGACCTCTCCACATAGATTAAGGAAGTGGCAGAAAACCAGGCCTATAACTGTTGGCATGAAGAATATGAATTGTGTTCCAGGAGGAGATGCAACTATATCCCTCTTATCTATACTCTTTTTGCATAAACTCAAAGTAGCACGCATAGGCAAACTTATGTTTTTCTGCTGCTCCTGAACTATGTTTAGAACCTGCTCCCAGTCATGGGTTTGCTTTGGCATTTGTTGGGACTTAGAGCTTCAGAGTTTTTTCCAACATTAAGACATAAACAATGAGAATTCTTTTTTTGCGCCACTCTGAGATCCAACAGTCAAAATTGCTAGGAATGTATTATTGCTGATAGAAATGCATCATCCATTCATTAGCAGTGTCCACAAAAATAACAGTAACGTATCAATAAAATCAATTGGCAAATATAATATTCAATAAGAATGTAAATAATCGCATAGGACAGAAAAACCTTTTGCAACATTAAATGATGAGAAAGTAATTCAGTATCATTTATCAAACTTTTCAAATACATATATGGTTCAATTAACTCTTTCTAGTTAAATTATATCAAACAAAAATAGCGATTGTAAGATAGTAAATGAATGAAACCAAAATCAGGACTTTCACATCTGTGAATTATTAGTCACAGATTTCCAGAACAATACATTTTTTTTCTTCTAGGTTAATTCAATTAAGAGGAAATCTGTCCAATTTTTTGCCAAATAAATTAGATTTAACATATTAACTTGGAAAGACATCAGAGGAAATTTACTGGGTTCATTAGGCTTAGGAAATTAAGTTACAGAAAATTGTGCTTCCTTGTAATAGATTTAAGCAGCAATATTTAGCAGTCTGCCAAAGATACACATTTCTCATACAAACAGATATCTTATGACCTGAAAGAGCCATTACTTCTTCACAGCACCTGCAGTCGTGATTTTGTAAAGGAACGACTGCTGCTACTTGTGAGAGCTTTGAAAACATCTAGACAACTCAACGGCATGGCAGAAAATGCGAATTGCATCCACAAAAATGAACCATCTGCCCATTATACGGCAAGTATGGTAAGTGAGGATACTCTGAATAACTCCAAAAAACTGGGGAACACATGCTGAAGAGCACAGCAGCCAGACAGGCAAGGCTGGTTAAGTGGGTATGTTAGCCCCAGCTCAGCTGTATTTGTCTCACCGCCAGCTCCTGATCCACCCCCTCCCCGGGCATCTGGCCCCTGCCCCCATGCTCTCTGGCAGCCAGGGCAGGGGGATAGCCAGCAGCCAGTCCAGGCTCCGTGTGGCTCGGCTCAACCAACAGTGAGATTAATCCACAAGCCAGACAAAACTCCCATGACAACTAACAGTAGAGGTACAGAGGTGCAAGCCCACAGCTGGCAGGCTTGGGAGGTATTCTCGTAGGCTGCTGGTGTGAGCAGGAAATTAAGGGTAACTTACACACACAACACTTTACGTAAGTGCTCCTACAACTTGACCGTTAATCAACTTCTAGTGACGAGTTAAGCAAGGTGTCCACTGCATAACCCTGTTCCCTTCTTTCCCCATTTGAGGATATGTTATCTCCTATTGAAAAAACAACGGCAAAGAAATTAGACCAGGTAGGAAGTAATTTTCCTGCCTTGTAAGGAGGTTCAAGACCAAAACCTTTTCCAAAAAGGCAGAGGAGGAATCCCCACCTTCCCATGGGCGCATCCAAGGCTGTGACAGCCCAGAGCTGTTCCTGCTCTGTATTAGGCCAAGGAGTTCAGTGTCCTAGGGGAGAGAAAGTGGTTGCAGCCATTTCTGAGAGCTCAGAGGGTGCAGTAGGAGAGACATTAAAAACTCTAAATCTAATCCCCAACCTAAATAGGAAGTGAAGAATTTGAACTGCTGACTCCTTTCTCCTGAGCAGGATGACAAAAACACTTGGGTAGTGACCTTTTGGGAAAGCATTGTCAGGTCTCATTAAATTCCATTCTAGAGGTACAAAGGTTTTCCAAAAAGCATTAGTGTAACGATACCATATTTCTGTGAAAAACTGATATTTTAAAACTTGCGTCTAGCATGAAATTTTAAAAATGTATTAAAAATTATGAAATAGAACTACCTCACACATTAAGCAGAAACTGGAAAGGTTTGTCATTATCATCCCTAATTCTAGTGGGGTGGATATTGCTCAGTACGAGTTCCTTCTGACCGGAGTGATTTATCCTGGCCCCATAAGAAGGAACTGAGCACGAGAATAAAGTGGCAGCCTCCTCCTGATGTCACATTTGAGTTAAAGCTCAAACAAAATGCAGTCTATTTTCTGTAGCTACATTTGGCCAAAATAGAACAAGTTAATATAACAAGTTAAATACAAACATAACAAGTTAAGAATTTCTATTGGCACAAACGCACCAAGGGGTTCAAAACTAGTTTCCTTATCTAAACACTTAGATAAATTGGGATCACACAGTCACTAAAAGTCTATCTAGATAGAGCAGTGCAGACTGCACAGAACACCCTCAGCCTTCGCTGCCTACATTCACACCTCTGACTTCAGTACCTAATGCTGGCATCAGACTAGGAAGAGACATACTTGTGTTCAAATGAGGAAAAAAAATAAAGTAAAAAAAGAAAAATAAAAAAAATCAACTCTCAGTAATCAGGGGGCTTTATAGCAAGCATCACCTGTGACCCTTGAATAACTTCTCATAGCAAGGCTGCTCTGGAGCACTATTGCAGAGACAGACTTTCAGCAAAGATGAACAGAGCAAGACAGACCTGTTCGGAGTGATGTCCACCACACTTGGGCCAGTGTTTGTGGAGACTCAAGATTTCTTTTTTTATTTGGTAGTAACAAACAACAATAATTTGATGACTGAAACATTCTGGTATGTCATACTGGCATAACTGCTAAACAGACAGAACAGCAGAAACGTGGTATGAGAGAGCTCTTTTTTCCTCCTCTCCCTCAGCAGTATTTCTAAATATTATGTTTGCATTTTCAGTCCTGTTTTCATCACTGCCTTGAGGCACAGGCTGCCAGATGTAACAGCTGAAATACTTGGTGATAACTAGGAGTGCCTGCTTAAGGAGAAGGACAGAAATGGGTGGGGTCTTCTTGCTTTCTTTCAAATTCTGGAATTGAGAACTAATGTTGGAGAAGAGTACTATAAGAGGCTACGAAGGCTGTGTGGAAGCAGTAGATCATCCCTGGCAATGTTAGGCTCAACTCAGTCATATTCCAAAGACGTGCTTTTCTTTTATTATAGATTGACTGTATGGCTATGATGCACAGGGATAGAAATACTCTTACAGTTAAAGTACTTCACCCATCTAGTAAAAAAGTATTTTAGATCTATAAGTTTGCAAAAGCAAGTGCAACACGAGAATGGGATCTTCCAGGAAGACAGGCAGCTATGAGAGTAGAAGCAAAGACCAAGCTCTGGCGTGAAGTTCTGCAATCCTTTCCTTCTGCCATATGCTTCTAAAAATATTCAAAAGAGTCAAGGTAACACAAGCTACTTAGCAACAAGGACTATCCTGCTAGGAAATCCTAGGATATTTGACTGTCCTAGGGCAAGGATAGCCAAAATGGATCTTCCTTTTCTGATGCTGCTGATAATTTCCTTCTCTTGTCCCATGTCTAGTGATCTGCTTCCCCATGTGAAAGGGGCACTGGTCTAAAACAGGTACCTGGACCACATACAAGCACCATAAGGATTTGTGTAACTCCTTAGTGTCTTGTGCTTGAATAGCAAATAGCTGACAAAGAGCAGCACAAAAAGGAAAAGAAAGGAAACCAGCATGAGGTGGCATTTTTACAGCTGGGCCATGTTCTGGAGCTGGGCAGGTAAAAACTGTTAAACTAGAAGATTGCCCTACCAAGTCGTGCTGGGCATTTAATTGGCTATTTGACCGGTAGTTCCTTCTTACCTACTGTGAAGGGAACAAGCCACTTTCTGCTCCTCTGATCCCAGCCAAGAGATAACTTTTCTGTACCTCACTTAAGATACCTGGTAAAGAGGGCTGTGATTTTTTGGATAAAAACTCACAAGGAGGAGTAGGCTAACAAGTACCGGTTGAATCTCTGAATTTTTGTGAAAGGCTTGCTTGAAACTACTTAAAACACCAACTTTATCCCATATAAAATATCAGCTCTTCAGCATTTACTCCTAAGCTTGTACAGCTGGGGCTTTGATCCTAGTGGAGCAGATGGTATAGATGGCTTAGCATATATTTTCAGGATCCATGAAAATAAGAAGCACACTATCATGTGAACTTCTTTGTTATTGCTCCTTGCAGCATCGATGGCTGGTTAGGGAGAAGAACAATACCTAAAGATGCAGATTTTCTATACATTTTAGGGGTGTCCTAGAATATATATTGCAGTCTATAAAACCATTCTTCTTGTTTGATGAATATACTTACAAGTGACCATCTGGAAATTATCAAAATTCACAGGAACTAGAAAATATATACACAGTGTGGTTTCATTATTCCCCACACTCTTGTATCACTTCCCATATTTAGAAAGCCAGAACTGCTCATTTATTTATTTTTAAAATACTTGAGCAGAAGATTAAGATCTTAGAGAGGATGACTAGAATAAGAATATAGTGAACCAAACCAGACAATCGTGCTTTTCTATTCCTGGCCATCCCCTCCCCCTTCCCGGTACCATGTCCCTGTTACACAAACAAATGCCACTGTCCCCACGCACTAAGGTACAGGCTGTCTCACAAGATACTGTCATCCCTGGTGTGCTCAATTTGACAGTTTGCCCATGCAACTCAAATAATCTGTGGCCTAATGAAGGCTTTGCTTTTTCTCTCTCTAATTATCACCTCTTTATTGACATGCATTGGGAGGCCTGATTCAACCTTCCCACTCCAGTGCTGTGCTAAACGTTTTATTTCTTTTGAGGTTTAGAAAATACCTCGTATTATAGTAGAACATCAACTAAAACAGTGAAAAGTATAATTTCAGTTTAGGGCTGTCTTTTACTGGAATAAAAAAAGCCCAGCAGTTTTCATGCAATTACTTTAGGCCTGTGGGAATTGATTCATTAAAAAAATAACTTTGTGGCTTCCATGGTTTGATGCCAGTAGAATCATTAAAATAATGTCTTATATTTCTTAATATGAGAATTCTCATTAGCATGATACATCCACTATTACCATATTCATGTCAAATTTGGTGCCAACAATTTCCAGAGTGACTTCCCATATAAAAAGGGTGACTGGAGAACTAATAATTGAAACAGACATTGACAAAGACAGTTTGATTATTAATAACCAACCCCAGTGCCTTCCTATGGCAGCTTAAGCATGAGTTGTTTTTTTTTTTCTACCTGTAACACTTATTTTTCTATGAAACTTTGAAAATAAATCATGAAAAGCCAAAACAGTTACTGTAGGTCAAAGCATACAGGAAAAAGTTTTGCTTAACTACTTTCATTTTACTGTTTAAAGACTGCATATTTCAGGTAGTGTATACAGAGCAGCTTTGCTTAAGAAACTGTCTTAAGGTTCTGTAAATTTTTAACAGTGCCCTTTATAAATGTTTCAGGGGCTATAGAAATGAGACAGGCCTATAAGAAGTTTAATGGGTCCCTGTTTAGCCATTTGTAATGGGGATTTAACTGCTTTGTTTGTGAGCTTCAGCCAAGAAAACAGATTACCTTCATCAAGTACTAATACTCCAGAGTCAATCTAAACTCTGCTCAGCTATGGAAAGGTATCATGGGATGTCAATAAGTATTATAAACACTAATCCAGCAAACCTGTCAGCTGCTTCATAAAAAAATTATATCGAAATCCGAGCTCCATGTTCAACACTGCTCTTCCATGTCCAAAGCTTAAAAAAAAAATGTGATGGATCATCAGAGGCACATTTCAAAATTCAAAATATTCTAGTCGTAATTGAAACCCTTGCAGTGAAAGTGATGCTCTCTGAACACCAGCAAGCTAAAGGCATGTGTTAAAGATTAACAATAATTTCAAGGCCTGCAAAATGACATCACATACACCATTTCCATCACGAAAATTTCCTCCCCATATGCATGGTGTCCAGCTCACAGGAACAAAGCTGTTACTAGCAGAGGGTAGCACAACTGCACAACTCATCCAGGACATACAGACCCTATAGGGCAAGTCAAAACAAAAGATTTATGGCCATGAGTCCCTGTGAGTGACTCTGCTGGTCTCAAATCTTAAACACAGTATACAGGAACGAAGAACCAAGGTATGCGCCAACCTCCTCTCCAGACTTACTTGCACAAAGAGGACACATAGGCTTTGCTCTCCTGCACCCTGGCAGAGCCAGAGCTACCTACAAAGGAGGGGTGCATGCTGCGCCCATTTCCTTTGCTCCCCAGAGCAGGACAGAAAGAGCAGAAGCAGCAGAAGCTGCGTCACTGTGCTTCACAGGATTAGTCTCCAAGGACAAATCATGTCTTCTGGACTAAATGGAATTCCTATTTCTCCTTCAAAAGCTGTTTTTCCTTAAACCAAGCAGAAGAATTATATGTAGGTAGAAATCTTATCTTTCTCCTAGAGCAGGTAATCCATTTGGGATGAGAGAGAAGCTCTGGGCCAACCAGTCTCCTGGGCAGCAAGCCGCTGCAAACCCAGTGCCAGCCAGGACTGCTGCCTGCAGAAGGCAGGTGGGGCAGACGTTCATCTGGGGAACTTCTAGGGCACAGGCTCAGCCTCTCAAGGAACTGAGCAACAGGATCCAGCAAAACGCTTAAGGGTCTGCTTAACTACCCTTGTTTTCTCGTTGACTGTAGATAGATGGTGAACATGACTTATCAGTCTATTAGACCAGGGACAACACCACAATACTTTGGAATATGGAGCCCAGCCCAAGAAACGCTGCAGTACTGCTGCCTGATGCATAAGCAGAAATTTCCTTTCTCCAGGGCTTTCAGTCTGGTACCTTTTATGACCACTAAAAAAAGAAAAATGAGAGAAAGACTATCTCTGTGCTTTATCCTTCATTTCTATCTCCTTGCCTGGAGCAATTATTTACTAAATATTTGTAACAGTGTTATCATTTTTGTAAAGGCTTTGTTTTCAAAAAGTTTGGGAAGCTATAGCAGGTTGCTGTCATGTAGCTCTCATACTTAGTACATATGTGTGTTCAATAGTTAATATTCCTATGAAGAAGAGTGTTCAGTGAAGGAAGAATTATGAGTTATACATGATTGGCATATGGAAAAATATAAACAGAACACTATTTGCATAAGAGTACATTAGGAGAATATCTTTTATGTTTATTCAACAAATGTTTCCTAAAAGGTTTTCCTCCAAACCAAGCAATTTAATTTTCTTTTTAATGTTATTCTCAGTGGTTATAAACTTAATTAGCTTCTTAAGCTTCACATTTATTTGCATTTGAGATAAATGTAATCTGTTCTTGGCATAACTTTTTGAAATCAAAATATGGACTAAAAAGGTGGAAGTTTGATTAGTGGAACAGATACTGTAGCAAGTAATCATAGCAATGAGATGTTAATTGGTGTCTTGGTGGTTCTATTCATAGCAACAATAGGCCATAATAACACCCGGTGTCCTCTGCTGTTCAACAGTATTTTGCCTTCTCATTTATCATACTGACAATTATATTGTTCTCAAATTTCCTGCCTGTCTTAACAACAGAAAGGTATATAAAATGAGTCAGGCACCTGTGATCTTTTGAGGCAGACAAAATCAGAAGGAACATGCTGTAGTTTACTGGAACTCCTGTTTGTTTCTGGAAGTTCTCAGGCTGGAACAAGTCTAATATTTTTTTTCAACAAAATAAAAAAAAATCGGTGGGTTTTTTTCCTCTCCTGAAAATCCTGGTTCATGTACTTCCCCTAACAGACCTAGGGCTTGCAGTGGTACTTTACCCAAGAGGAAAGGGATCAGGATGTGTCCCAGGTGCAGTCCTATTCCTTCAAAATGCACACAGCAAAGGACAACAGTTAAACTTGATGCCACAATCTTCACCCATCAGCCTAATTGCTGCTACTTTTGCTCCTCTCTAGCCATTTTTTCCAGCCCCAGAATTTATTTTAGTAGAAAGATTTTCAGTGTTGAGATTCTCTGGTTAGAGACTTAACCAGCAGGACTCTTAAATTTATGTGGTTTTGAATTAAATGTCAAATAATCATCCACGCCTTAAAGCAGAAGCACATGGGCAGTGCAGACCCCTTCACTCAGTTTGTGCCCAGTTTGGTGGGCCCAACAGCAGTATCATTCATTCCCAGTGGTCCCAGGAGCACAGGAAGAAACATCTGTGTGTGGTAAGTGTGAGCAGGCACAGGCTGCATCAGAGACAGGGCTCTGAGAGGGAGAGCAAGGGCAGAATAAAAAAATACAAGAGCCCAGGAAATATGCATCTCTGTTGCAGTTGCTCCTTCATTGCATGGCATTGTATACTTTCAATTTGCACTCATTGTTTTAAAGTGAATGTTTCTCCTTTCTCTCCCTTCCTCCACTTCCACCTACAAAGTTTCCAATTATATGGTCAAATTTATGCTCAACTGTCTTTTATTCATAGTCCCTCTTGCATTATAGTTGTACTATTTGGCCCACAAGTGTAGGTTTCTTTATTTGGGTAATTTCATTTAATTGATACTTCTGTTTTTCTCTTCCTAGCAGAAATCTGTGTTTCACATTAACTTCCTTTCCATTTTCTGCTAATAGCATTCTCCTCAGTGAGCGACCAGTACTTCTGGGTCGGAAACCCATTCAGTTTCCCTTCAGATTTTTGTTGTTTAATTCATCTGAACATCAGCTAATTTTGAAAGTTACTATACAGACAACAAGAATCACAGGAAAAAAGAACAGCAAGTTCCTGAAATCCAGAAAAACATGCATTTGGGAAAGAACAGCCTTGCAGCTTTTTTGAAGTTTATGAAACTTTCACCTTTAAGAAAACAATAACCCACTTTATGCACTGAGGTGCACAATCCCTGCTAAGACATGCAGACCATGAAATTTTACTATGGGCTGCAGTAAGAAACCAGTGATGAAACCAGTTCTTTTTTCATGGGACAAGTCTCTGGTACATACATTCAATGCATTACCTAGGCAATTATCAGTTAAGATTAACCTTATTTGAGTGGTAAACAAAGAATATTATATTGCAATGGAAAAAAAGTAGGAGAGAAAGACTCTTCCTCTATCTCAAAAATTTGGGGTAGATTAATTCTTCTTATCAAGAAGTCCACAAGTTACGCTTAGAGCTTATTGCATGGCTAGACTTCACAAAATCTTACTGCAAACACTTTGATGCACTGTCTTAAGCAAATAAACAGCCCTTCACAGATAAATGAGAGTTCAGGCACAGAAATCCTCTGGATTTCACCAAGCCTGTAATGAAGCCTTGGAACTCTGGTACGTATCCCCCAGCATTTTGAGAACCTTGAGGTTTCTTGCAAGGAAGAGGATTGATCATTCAAAGCTTTCGAGACACTGATGTCCATACCAGTGAAGCAGCCTTAAATGCTGGTAGAAATACTGAGCCCAGAGAGGGTTCCTCTCTTACCCTTTTATTTCCCTTCAATAAAATAAAATTTTTAGAAAGGCATAAACAGGTATTAGGAAAGCTGATTCCAGAAGAGTCCCGTCCACATGCTCCATATCTTTGGTTTCTCATTATCAGAGGAAAATTTAGCCCTTCCGAAATGTTAAAACATTTCCGCAATCGTTATCAGAGGGATTTTTCTCCAACTTGTATACAAGGTGGCCATACTAATTCTTTTCATAGCTCTGCTCATACATATTCCAAAACCAATGTCACCCAATATATACAAAACACTTAATCTCTTGCAGTAAAGAAACAACTGACCTAAGGTTGTTTTCACTACTTCTGTGAACTGCCTGGAAGCAAACAACTCCTGCATGTAAAATAGGTTCCTGATCCCCTGAAATTGATTAATTAAAACAATTACAATCAATTAGCACTCTTCAAAGTGTTGCTGCAATCCAAAGAAAGAACAAAATCAGCCAGGTGACCTTTAGCATTAATAGATGCCAGAACATTTAAATATTAAGTTCATATTAAAAAAAAAAAAAAAAACCAACAACTACAAAAAAACCCAACAAAACAAAACCAACACAAACCCACCTCCAGGCCCTGATCCTAAGCTGATGTGAATAAATAAACCTGAATATAATGGAACAACAGGGAGCTCAGCAACTTTGACCAGCTGAGCATGTAGCACTCCAACACGCTCCGAGAAAAGTGCATCAATGGAATAACTAAGTATTTAATATCAAAAAATGTGAAAAATGAGATGCTGAACTACAATTGCACTATGCAAAAATATGGAAAAAATAGGAAGATTGTAAGGCTGTGAAAGGACGCACAACAGATTCAGCTTCTATACACCCAACATTCCTTGTAAGAAACCCTTGTGAGCATGTAGATTTCCTTCATTTTAAGGAATGTGAGTTGAATCTTAATTTATTTCATATAAGCAATTTCTGTATAGTTTTACACTCACACATTCAGACTAGAGTGTACAAATTGATTACAGCTGCTCCCAAGAATTGTCTTACTGCTCTTCCCTGATGACTTCTGTTGATAAATGTGCTGACCAAATTTAATTAGGCTGTTGGTTATTTTTTTATTAAGATAAAGTTGCTTAATAGTTTAGCAGATTGGTTGAGTACCAGAAAGATCATTTTTGAAACTTGTTTCAAAATTCCTTTCAGAATACTATAGCCATCTTCTTTAGAAATTAAAAATGGGCTGTGTTTTCTTAAATCATATCCAACAAATAATGTTTTCACTTTCATCTACATTTTACGTACATTGCACAAGCGATTAGTAAGGACCCAGCAACTTACTTCATGGTTGCCAAGGTTCACATGTCTTTCCAATCCCTGTAGAGAACAAATTCCCACAGAATTTGTGTTTATGTGACTGATTACAAAATGCATCAAGATCTAAAACTTATTCAGTTATTAACAATTTAAAAGCCTAGATCAACTCAGTGGTGAGAGGCCAAAGACACCTGCCAGTACAGAAAGTGTTTTACATGCAAATTGCTGTGACTTGTTCAAGGTGACAAACCATAAAATGTGGAGTTGTCATTGTACACATACCGAAAAGTATTGCTTGAATACGTCTCAGTCTTGCAGAGCCACATACCAAGGAGTTTTACCCTAAATGTTGCGTTGCTTGTCATTAACAGCAATTAATTTTGCAGATTCATCAGAAAGAGTGTTAAAAAAACTGTGAACCTGCTTCCCACTAGTTGTATCACAATGACCAATCTTACTGTCTCTTGCATGTCTGGTAACCTCCAAGATACAAGTGTCAGCAACCATTAGCTATTGAGGAAGCATTAATATTTCTCCAGGATAATAACAATATAGAACACATTTCATCACTTCCTTAGATAAAATGCCATTCACACTTTTAGGATTAGTCAGTTTAGAAAGCTGAACAGTAGGAAAGACTTGCCCAGCTCAATCTCATTTTCTTTAAAAGGGTATTGGAGCTGGTAGGTAGAGTGTAACACCGGGAAGAATTATTCTGATTACACACTCTCTCCAAAAATTAAGCATGTCATTGTGGCTTAGATACAAAATCTCTTCCAAGACTTATGAAAGTGTCTCTGATTGCAAAGAGGCAAGGCTGAATCAACACTGTCTCACTGGATGCTTCTGTATCTGTAGATTAGACAACACAGCAGAGTGGCAAAAAAATACCACTGTTTCTCCGAGGATTAATGTCCGTGCATGCTGCAAAGATGCTCACTTCTGTTCTCTTCCTACATTTAAAGCTGAGGAAGTCTCAAAAACCACTATCTGCTGCTCTCCAGTTATTTTATGTCTCCCCTCAGGCATGTATTTAGGACGTATTTAAGGTGTGTGTCATATTCCCCACCTACAGACCAGTAACGTGTTACACCAGTAGCATTTATGTGCAACCTTTTAACAGCAGCAGCAATCAGTGCATCATACCAAATACCTTAACTGATCTAGAGAGATGATTAATGGTGCTTTCTCTTAGGCAGTGGATGATGACACAGTGTGAGCCTGGTGTACACACACCACGCCAGCCAAGCGATAAGAATGTCCCACAATGCAACTTATGGCCTTCTTGCCACAACCAAAAAGCCAGATCACTTTCCTAAGAACATGAAGGGAAGAATCAGTCCCTGCCCCAGGGTGAAGGAGGAGATTGGAGGCAGTGGGCTTTGGCATGGCAGGCTGGCTGGAGGCAGCAGCACGGGTCCTGGCTGCAGGAAGACACTCAAAGTTCATGAGTCAACTAAAGGTCAATGCATACGGTCTAAAGCATATTACACTTTGTGTGATCCAACCTCTGTGTTGGGGTCTAAGCAGAGAACAAAGCTACAGTAAGCAAGATCAGTGTACTCCGAATGGGATATTCAGAAGGGAGAATGGATTATAGTTATGTGCATTAATAAGCTAAAAGTATCGTATTAAATTAAGCCTCCCCCAACTGTCCCTTCATAGCCAAGACATACCACTCCTGCACTTAATACTGAGTTACCTTTTACTAGTCCAATGTCTCTTTCAAAGTATCATAGTTAACTGTCTGTTATGCCAGAAAGACATAAGCTGCCAAGCTGAGCTGAACAAGGAGAAAGACAGACCTGCCACTGCCCCAAAGTATGTGGCATACTCAGTAAATACATTTACAGACCCAAGCTGCAAAATGTCAGGTCTCTTTTCCAACCTAGTATTTAGATGTGATGAAAACAAAGGCAGACAGGGCTACGTGTGTATGAAGTTCATAGAGGGAAAAGCTTATAAACTGATCTTTTATTGTTACAAAAAGCTTTGGCCATGTGAAGACTGAGCATCTCTAGTATAGTATTTCTTTATACCTAAGCAGATAATTTGATTATATTAGCAGCATAGGAGAAATCTGCACCTGTAGCAGGATTTGCAGCTAGCCTGTATCAGCTATACATAACAGAGGGGTAACTGAGCACAGACTCAGATCTCCTAGAATACAGCCAGTGCTGTCATCAGCAATGGGGCATCTTACCTCTCCAAGACCACGGCAAGGCTGTGTGTTGTGATAATGAAGAGACAGACTGCTGTTACATGCAGCCAGGACATCCTTGTGCAGGATGCTATCCTATAAGCCTTCTTCCCACCTCCCCACTACTCCCAGAAGGATTTTATTTGAAGCACATGAGGACTTCATCCAGCTTGTTAGGGAGAACAGTAAGTGTGGTTACTTTTCCTCCCTGTTGTCCATTTCCCTCTTACTGCCAAGACTCAGTATTCCACTGATCTTGAACCTTTGAGTCTAACCAAACTAAATGCATCTAAGTAAAGCAGTACAGTGCAAAAATCAGGGATCTGGAATAATTAGTCACCTCCTCATGGAGGCACTCCCTTGTAGCAGCAGCAAAATGCAGTTAATCCCCCCTACACCTGAGTGTTTGACCCACCAGGCCCATGGTAGGTCTGAGTTGTGAAACATCTTCAGATCTATCAAAGATCAGGGCCCTGTTTGAAAATGTCAGATTTTTGCAGTCTTGGTAGTGATGTCTTTCTATTAAAAAGTGAAACGATCTTAAAGAACAACAGAATCAAAATATTTATTTTGGGAAGCTTGCACACTGGGTAAAACAGTAATGTAGAAGATAAAATACTTTGAGGTTTTTCTTACATTGTTCATTCACTTTTATTGCATAGTAACTTTTTCTTCTTTCTTTTTCTAGTCAGACTAAAGAGCTGAATCTAAAGGGAATCCCAAAAGAAACAGAAGCAATGATCTCCGGCCACTCAACATAGTTGATTGCCTTTACGGTCATTTTAGAATAATTTTTTAAAAAATCAAAAATTCCAGGTCCTGAGGATGGTAATGAGTTTTGGTGAAGTGAGAAATAGGACAGCTTGGTGGCAAGCTCCCACCTTCCTGTCTCTTATAAGTGTAATTAAGAAAAAGGAACATGAAACCAGAGAATGTGATGGTTTCTCTCATCACCACTCCGCACCAAAATGGATATCCACAGGGAACTGACCCTTTAAGAAAAGTAAAGAAGGATAATACAGAGACCTGGAGAAACTGGGAAGCCAGCAGAGAAAAGACCGTAACTGAAACACCAACTTCATGATTTTTGCCAAGCGAAAGAAGAAGTTAGTAAAAGCCCTACCTGGAATCTTTCACACTTGCAAAATAAGGTCTTAAAAATATTTCCCATAAGATTTAAAACATGCACACAACTACTTAACCTAAAGAAAAGCAGGCTGATGTCATTTTCTGCATATTTGTTCTTGTTCTAAACACTGTTACAGTTTTACTGATTTTAGTGACATATGACTTAGAGAGACCCTTAATCTTTAAGGAAAAGAAGACCAAGCTAATAGTGACCTAAAAAATTGTCTTTGAAGATCTATGTATACCAGAGAATAGAGCTTTTAAAATTAGTGATCAGAATTCTGCTGAGGATTCTGTTTCTCCAGTAAAATATACAGAAAGTGCATCCCTATTACAGGAGGACCTCTAATAAAGAAAATATAATCCCTTATGTTTCCACTATTAGCTTATATTTGTGATCCAATGTTAAAATATTCTTGAGCTTTCCTCAGAGTTAAAATGACTTAAATTCAAAACTTACTGAAGTAGAAGAGATACTTCAATTAGCAGATAAAGAAATATCAGTGGGATTAAAGGCAAGCAAGTACTACAGATTTTTTACCAGTTTATTGTTGCTCACACTGACCCTGTCTCCACATGTTGTGTTACTGACTGTCCCACTTGCATGTTAAACTGTCCCCACCTTTATCAGTGAGTGAAAAAGAACACATATGGGGTAAAAATTTTTCTATCTCTATTAAGAAATGTCTTCTTTAGTAATGACTGAAGCTATCCTTACTCCATACACACACACACATTTTTGCACTCATGTTAACAGGAAAAGGATAAGGTGCGAGACCCTCTATGTGCCTGAACTGTCTTTTGCATAGAAAAATTAATTCCAAAGGGAAAATTCTAATACACATGACACAATGTTGTAAGTGAAGTTTCCCATGTAGGCTGCAACTATGACAATGAGGTTCCTTCAGCTGGAATAAAATTGCCTTTCACAAGTGATGTTTCATGCGATGCAGGTATACGCACAATACATACGTGTTTCAGGTGCACAGAACATAGAGTAAAGTTATGGTGAACTTTACAGCTTCACTGTGGCAATACATAGATTAATTCTGCCACTTCACTGCTGAGCTGGAAATTACCCGCAAGACTGCTGCACCAGTCTCAGAGGCTGCATTATATTCCCATATGCCTTCCAGCACTTGCCTTCACTACCACCTTATTTCAAAATAGATTATACCATCCAGAAAGGCAGTAGATCCAAATTGGCTTCTCACACTGGTAACTCTTAGTACCAGTTCCTGGGGAAAGGAAACCTTCAGTGGAGAGAAGTGAAAGCCCTTTGTCATCTTTGGGATGAGGAGCTTGCAGAGAAGCTGCAGACCAGTCCTCCCTTCCCTCTTTCCAGGTAAATCGTGTCCCAGACAGACTCCTCTACCTCCTCCAAAGTCACCACAACAGCTCCTAACAGCTGACAGACTAAAATATTTATACTTTTTAACTAATTTATAGTCTGCAGTTGTATATGTCATATTATATTTTATGCAATAAGGCACTTTGAACTAAAAATTAACATTTGACAGGGCCAGAGCTGAAGTGACATGAGGAGCAGCAGAGTCTCCAGAGCAAATCTGATTCAAACCTCCAGAAATTTTAGACGATGATTTCTCAAACTGCTAGTATATTCCAGTGCACAAAACCACAGAGTGCCTCAAGAAAAATTAATCATTGTAAGAGATATTTATATGGCATAAGAAAAAAAAAATATTAATTTTTTTGATAACAGAGTACAATCAGTTGCTCCACCTCCAAACACTCAGCTGACAAAGACATCTTGCAGCATTTGAAGCTCTGATGTCAAAACACTGCCAACACAGGCTGTCCCAGTTTTCACCAGCTAGAGAGATGATCAGGTCATTGAATCAACTTCTGAAGAGGATCTCAGCCAAGGGAAAGCCGATCCTCACACCTTCTCAAGAGAAACAGGAAAGGCTCTAGAGTCCAGAGCCTCCAGGGAAGCTGCAGCCCAGCGGAGGCGGTAGCACATCCCGGGGCCTCCCGCGCCCACCACCCCGCTCGGACCCTGCACCCCGGCAGCAGGGACGGAGCCTGCCAAAAAGGTCCCACTTTGTCTCCTCTGAAGTTGTTTGACTAGAAAAGCTGCTGCACATGAGTTTCATATCTATAATGGATGAGAATACAGCAGAGCGTAGCGTAGACGGCTATGTTGGCCTGTATAATTCAGCTGTTTGGCATGCTATTGAATTTGCCCAGAGCAGTCATGCTCATGAAAACTGGATGAAATTTGTAGCATGGTACATCTCCTGATTCACGCATCTGCAATCAGTCCTACTGCACAAACTAGAAAAACAAAGTCTGAATGATTATTTTTTATCTATAAAAAATGTTTTTATTTGCTAACAAACTAAGTACTTCTAGATTAAAGAAAAAGATGAAAGTACAATACAATCTTTTGCTAGTTAAATTCCACATATAAAATAATGATGGAAAAAAGACTATTGCTTTTTTAATAAACCAAGAGCAGTTGTAATAAGCACACACATTTCTGATAGTCTGAAAGAATGAATAAGATGCAATACAAATTTTAACAAACATGTTTTCTTACAGAAAGCTCTATGTTATTTGCCATCAACTACATAGTTAATTCAGATGAGTCAAAGAAGTTTGCATTATATGAATAAATAGGCAATTTTTTCAGCACCTCTATAATAATTCCACGTAAATTACAGGCATTAAATAGAAAACACTACAAGGAACAGTCATGGTATCATATACCATAATTCCAAGAGATCCTAAATTGGGGAACAAGGGATAATCTACATTGTCTGGATTCCAATGTACTAAGATCATAATGTTATAAAGGTTTTGCAAATGTTGCCTAAGATACAATTTTAAATTCTAAACTGCTTGCATTTTTACCTCAGAATTCACCTCATTCACTGAAATGTTACCTTAGCATCTATTAAAGTTTTGCCTTGGGCAAGGAGTTATTGGGCTTTTTGTTTTATTTTGGTTTTCATTTTTACATTTAAAAGCTGTCTGCTTCTAAAATGAGGCTATTTAATCCCTTGTCATCACATGGCCATAAAATTTGCAGGCAGACAGAAGTTAGCAATGGCTTCTTCACAGGCCCCACAGCAATGCATGGTAACAGATTTTCAAAGCAGTTCAAAGAGTCCAGTTTCCATCTGTGTTTGGTGAAGGGTGCAAAAACCTTGGGGCCATCTGAAAAATCTGCTTCATCTCTAACACTTGGAATAACAAAGGTGTTATTTTTCAAAGCCACATTCTCCCCTCCTGGTGTGGCTCTGCAGATATAGTTCAGGGAAGGTGGGAAACTTCAGAGTAGATATTCTCCTTCTAGACTTTGCCTCCTTCAGGGAGTTCTTTTGAGGATGTCACAATGGTGGCCTATATAACATGGGTTACTGCCAGCAGAGGCCAACAGTTAATGAACCCTATAGATAAATTCTTTCTTCTGATTTCAGTACAAAAATCTGCAGGAAAACAGCATCGATGTTCCCCTTACACACCCTTCTCTTCAAGCCCAGGAGTGTTATTTGATCAAGAGAAAGTAGAGGGTGCTCTACACCCATTGTACAACCCAAAATCGTGCACTACAACACAGGTATCCATTACATCCAGCTAAACCAGCTTCACTAAACAAAACAATATGAAAGCAATAACAAAGAGAATGATTAGTTTGCTTTCTTCTTGATAAGTAGCCAGTTGCTAATCTGTGCCTCATTGTCATACACAGGGCAAGTGCTTCTCTGATGTTTATTTCCACTTTGCAGCTGTATGAAGTGAAAAAAGAAAAACCAAAAAACCAATTTGCTAATTCTTTTTCAGGCATTTTGTATAATATTCCTCTATTAACCATCTGCTATTGCATTTCCTGTGACCTGATATCACACAACATATACCAGAACAGAGACAAAGGGAACAAGTTGACCAGAAAACACCAATATACATATGCAAAAGTAAAGGGTAATAACTATGAGAATCCGCTTGAGGTTTCCTTAAAAAAGGTTCTGGGCAACAAAGGCTTTCAAAGAAAGAAATTCTAATGCTTTTAAGCATCACATTTTTGCTTTGCCCAAATGGTGCAATATATGTATAATATGTATATTTAAATTCAAGTTTAGATGTTCACTTACAGTCAAATCAAAGTTTCAGTATATTCACATTAAATTAATGGCTTTGGTTCTGTTGAGTTCTAGCCTAGCCAATGTGGCTGTGGTCAGGATAATTTAATGGAGCTGAAAGGAGTGTACATCTATTTCATAAAATATTTCTGTAAAGTCTGAGAGATACTTTTATTTGGAGGAGTTTGTGAATGGTTTTGACTTCTTTGATTTTCTAGTATCTATGTCTTAAAACAGCATCTTCAAGAGAAATTGCTTGATTTTTAAAGATGTATTTTCCCCTAGGTAGCCTATTTGGTGACATCTACTACGGCAAGACTTTGACAGTTTTGAACTTAACCTTCTTGTTTAGCTCAGCTTCTAGAATTGGATGCATATTCAGTATGCCCTCCCATACATCCCTTGAGACCTTCTTCCCTCTCCTAAAGATAATATCACTTTTTTCTAGCCTTTTTCCACTAGTGTTATGCAAATCATTTCAGTGGAAATAAACCAACACAAAATCAGCATGAAGGAGATCTGTTCCAAGGTCCCTGCCTCTTTCGCAGTGCTGGGATTGGTGGGTGGGAGCATAGATGATGGTTCGTTTTGGGGAGGAGGTGTAATGCGCCATCTGTTCCCGCTGCTGGTAGGAATCAAAGTGGAAGAGAGCACAACAACTGTACACTCACACCACCATTCCAAGACTTCACCACTTATTTTCTACATTTGAATTAAATTCCGTGCCTACCACTGCCTACAGGGACCCACACTTGTCTGCAGGCATTTCTTTCTTTGTTGAGAGGCTCCAGGGCAATCTCTACCCTGACTCGCATCATGTTGCTTCCTCTTTGACGTCATTGTAGGTGAGAGTCAGGACAGAAGCTGGTCCTAAATCTTATGCTAAGATATATTATTTTGAGATCAAGAATTATTTTTTCATATCTTACCATTACCTCTATGCTTTGACTAGTGTTTAAGTCAGAGTTGGAACAATAAAGTTAAAAAAAAATAAAACCTAGATTGCTTCATTTTGGTACGTGCTTTGTTGTCTTTATATTAATTATTCTATTGTTCTGAGCAATTTAAAATTGAAATGCAGTGAGCAGTGGGTTACAATAATTTAGATTTCTGAATAAAGATAGTTGGTTTTGGCAGAAGACTTTCCAAGACACTGGAAGGTTTAGAAGGCACATGGAAGCAAGACTTGGCTTAATGGAAGATAGGGCTATTCTTTCTGCACGTGCAAAAGGTTTTTTTAGGACTCATCTGGTGTCCTGTCATATACTATTTGATGCATAGGAAGTACTGGGGAAGGGGAGCAGTGACATTTTTGGTGGGAAGGGGAGCACTTTGAAGTCATGTATTGTTCTGTCTCTTCTAGCTCTTGCACACTTCCCATCACCATGGTAACTGCCTGCTTCAGTGAAAAAGGAAACCTGCTTGGAATTTGGTTTTGAGAGTCATGCATGTACTGTTACAGCAGTGGTTGCTGACTAAATTATTAATTTCATCTCATCATTGAGCTTAGGTAAGCTATGCAAACTTGCAGCAGCTGAGGAGAGAACCCTTGACAAGAATTTTTGCAGCATGTGCAGGCTGAAAGCAAACCACTGCTTTAAACTGAAGAGATTAAATCACAATGAAATAATATACTATTAATCTAAAGTAACTTTCTATGGATTTCTGTATCCTGTGCCTTTATCTACCAACACTAGATAGACCACTTCTGAAAGCTGGCATTTAAAGTTTAAATCTACAGCTTGTCAAAAAATATTTTTATGCCATAGCAGTCATTGCTTTTTTTGCTTCAAATATATTCTTAGACTCCAGATATGCTACGTAGTTGGAAACGAACAGTTAAATCAGATCAAGATGTTAAGTCAAAACAAAACATACAGCACTTCCTAGTGGCTACAGAAAGTCTAAAGTGATGAAGATCTGTTCATTTCAGTAGGAAAAGATGATAAAAATCAAATTATCATGGCTACATTGGCATAAGAACTCTTAACACTCATCATCAAAATACTAATCCCTGCCCACTGGCACTGCAGGGGCTTGGACTGACGCTTTAAACTCATCTTTCACCAGGTGCTACATCTAAAATTCAACTCAGTCTAGAACTGTTTCTCTCCCTGCCACTATCACAGTGCTTCAGGTGACATGGAAGACTATGTCCAGCATTCACCAGATCCAGAGTAGCACATGTATAAAATCTAACTCATACTGCACATTTTAGAAAATTCTTGTGCAGGGAGATGCCCCTTGTGTATTTTAATGATTCAGCTACTCTAACTCTTACACTGAGTTTGCAGAAAAAAAAAAAAGAAAAAAAGGTTTGTGCTTTCTTTCACATTCTGTTGTTAGGTATCGACATAAAAGTATGAAAATTGTTCTTTTAATGTAAGGTGTGCCACTTACTAGGCAAAGAATTTTCTTTATGTTGTAATAGCTGTACATGACAGCAAATTGTCTCCACACATTAAGCCTTTAGACATTTCTGTTAAAACAAACAAAACAAAACCACTACACTCCACATTCCTCTTAATGCCTCTTCCACCAAGAAACATGAAAGCTATGAAGTGATCTTTTATGCATAGGCTTTAGTGTAATCCATCCCTATACATATGCAACATAATATATATACACCCAAGGAAAAAAGAGCATCCATATGTTGTATTGAGCCACTATCATATAGGCACACAAATACAACAGACATGAAAAAGCAGACTGTAAATGTATAAATTGAATGGGAAACCAGGCCTGTGCCTTTTACACAAAATCAATGGGTCTTAAGCAAAGTTATATACATGTTAGCTTTATTCAGATGTCTGCCCAGCAACCATTGTGGGGCTGGAGCATACACAAGCAAAATTTTATCCATGCTTTCATCAAAATCAGCCAGTGTTTTCCAGGTCCATTGATACTACTGTGGCTGCAGCTCACATAGACAGGGCTGAGTTTGTAGTCATGCAGTTCTGACACCACCTGCATGGTAACTGCCAACACGAAACTCGGTCTGTAATGCCAAATACTGAAATTGTTGATCCGTATTGAGCTTAACACCAAAGATACTCAGCTAATGGTACTAAGGAATTAAACTAATAGTACTTCAGTCCTCTATCTACAATTACTTCAGTATAGACATGATTTTAACTAAATTAACAGTCTTAGATAAAGGCAAGAAGGCCAAGATAGCTCTACTGGAGCCCAGCTGTGCCTTTGGGAGCGACTGGGCTGTGCCACACCTCATCCAAACCCACACAGCCAAATTCAGCCTCGCATGGGCTTGTGTACGGGCTGGTGCACAGAGCATGGGCAGTGCAGGGGCTGTAGGTGACTGCAGAGAATAAAACAGGCCTTCACCAGTCCTCAAACAGAACCACCAACAGATTTAAATTCCTTCTTTTTCACAGCAGCAGCTGGGTCATTAGAGTTTTCCTTAGCTAGCGACAGGTAGCTCATGTTTTGCTGTCCATTTGTACCTGAAATTAACTGCAATTGAGTTTTTTGGGCTGCACTTCACAGGTCTTTCTTTTGCTCTCCTGAATTCCTCCTCAGCCACTATCCATATCCACTAGGTTATGCACCTCCTTAATGCTTTTAAACGTAATTGTGACTCCTCTGCCATTCTGAAGGGAGCTATTCTCCTGCTTTTATTAGACCACTAAAGGTTGACTTGTACAAAATGAAGACAGCTACCCTGACTTGCACATTTGATTTTGATGTCTTCTGCAAGGATGGTTATTGCAGTCTTTCTACAGAGACTGGAAGCCATTGCTATTAGAGGTTAACATACAAAGGTGAGAGCTGTTTATATGTGACCACAATAAATTTTTAACTGGTTATCATTAACTAGCAAACATGAATGAAAAACAAACCCTCACAAAAAAGATACAGACATATATTAAATGCATACCTTTCCTTTGATTTGGGTAATTAATTTTTGTATCCTTCCTGTTTCAGCAATGCAATCTAAATGGAAGTCTTTGTATTTGGCTGCTAGATATTCCCATCCTGCTCAAATGAACTCAAAAATCTGGTTTCCATCCATGCTATGAAAAGATCAGCTAAAGCAGATTTAACTGATTAACAAGGCACCCCATCTGGTGGGAGGGCTCCATGCATGTCCTTCATGCACCGACATCTGATGCTCCCAACCGGGAGCCTTATGGTCCAAATTCAGCAGCACTGCCGGTGGGATGGAGAGGAGCTCGCCCCTGACCAATGGCAGCAGCTACACTAAGCTGGTCTCAACCTGAACTTTTCTGTGCTTGCATTAGCCAACTGTAAGCAGATTGCTGAAGCAATACTTCTATCTGTCCGAGAAAGAGAGAGACAACACAGATTTGACCATTTTGCCTTTATCGAGGGGTGTGAGGAAACACCCCAGACCTTCCTTCAACATGTCAGCACATGCCCCTTTCAGTCACAGGATTCTGCGCTGGATGGACCTGAAGTCTGTTCTAGTAGGTCTAATCCTACTGATGATAATAATAATCCCCTGTAATAGGCTCATGGCTTGAGCTAGAGCCATTAATCTCACTCCCCTCACCCTACCCTAATTCTGACCAGCAGTCAGGGAATCTCCATCCTTCCCCATCACTAAGCTACAGACTGTATCAACAGGAATTAGGCAGGCACCTGTGATACCACCTGCTGCAATCTAATTCTTTGTCACGTAACCATTTTGGCTTTTTTGGAGTTCATTCAGAGGAGGAGTGTTTGCTCATGGTAACTTTCCACACCCATGAGAGATGCAGTTACCCTTTACAGCACACAGGATTACCAGTGAGGTGTTTCTATTTGGTCTGTGTACTTTCCTACTCACTTCTGTGTTAAGCTGTGTCTGTCTCTGCTTAACCCAGGACACTTATAGTACGCTATAAATGCTGTATCAATTCCTGATATACTCAAGAACCAAGGCAGTAAACTTCAGTTATCTGAATACATACATCGACCGTTTTGTTTTGAAACTCTGCAGCAAGCAAAATATTGGGAACCACATGTTCCCAACATGAAAATGAAAATTCCCGGGTCACAGCACAGGATGGAAGGACTCTACCTGATTAAATGTTATAGGAGGCAACCTTGTCCTCTAACAGAAGAGCAGTTCACTAATCATAATCTTTATTCCAGCCCCTTTCCTCCCGCCCAAAAAGCCCTTAATTTTTTTATAAACATTTTTACGATTTTCTAGTGCTATTCCTCAAGAGCTAGAGACAAAACAGAATTTCATCTAGAAAGCCTCCCTTCTTGCACGCTTCCAGAGCATATATTGCCCGAGAGCAATATATAACTAAAAGCTTTGTTCACAACACAAACTTTCATGGAACATTGTTACTCGCCAAACACATCCTGTGAATCGTGGGGACACACCATGTGAGCTGGTTTATCTATAGGCAGCAATGCTGAAATGTGCATGAACTGAGCTGTCACTAGTTGCTTCCCAAGAGAAGAATAAGAAGAAAGGATGATGGTTCAACATCTCATTGTAGTACATGTGAAATAAAATAATGCGTTTTCATGCATCCACTGGTAACTCTCGAGGATACAGAGACCTAGCATCACACATACCACTGAAAAGAAACTGTTTATATATTATGAGACATAGAAAAAATACTGGTAAGTATGGACACTGTTACATCCCATTGATTTAAATGAGGATTCACATCACCTCACATAACGAGGGTGGGGTTGAGACATTTTAGGGCAAAGAAAAAAAAAAAAACCCACGCTATGCACCGTAAGGAAACATAATTCTGGAACATTATAGAAAATCCATGCTTTACAAGTTCATTCTATGGTAACATTTGAAATAACAGTTGCTCTAGAATATAATATATCTCTCAGCAAACTTGAGCCAGATATAACAATATTTGAAGTCTTAATAAGGAGTTAAATGAATGGCAGTGCTTTAAAGCAAACCGTGAAAAAGCAGCAATATAGTGCAACCTTCATTGAAGTGTAACTGAATTCCACCCTTCCCTTGTAATGGTATATTATAACACCAAACTGATGGGCAGTTAGGGTTACCAGGTTACAGAGATACATTTACCACACTGACATTTACCATAAATATAGTAGATTGTCACTTCCTATAGTGTAATATATGAAATTAATAGCAGACCTAGTTACAGTGGATGGATTTTGTGCAGGTTTTGTTAAAGGCACTTCATAGAACTGTGAAAATAGAAGAGCATCAAAATACACAAGGGTAGATTGGGAGCCAAATATCAGGAGAAGAAGTTGTATCAAAAGTAGTGTCTGTATTAGCCAGTCTAAATTGTAGGCAATGTAATGGTATGTTTCTATTAAGAAGATTGCACAGGCTAAAAAGTAACTTGATTTGAAATATCACATTATTATGTGGGGTATAACATTCTCACAGCCACATTAAAAAAGAACAGGGGAAGAAGACGAAGAAAAAAAAAAAAAAGAGAAAATGGAGGTTGGCAACACCTCTCACTGAAATCGAGATATGAGTAGTTCCTAAGGAATTGCTCCCAGCAGATGCTCAGCTCCAAGATCTCATGGAATTCTGTGTTCATTCTCTGAATGTGGAAGAGAAAGCTCAGAATGGGTTTTATTTAGGGCAAGTCTGTGCATGCTTTAATTTATTCAACTTGAGTTTCTAAGTTTTATGTCAAAGTGAGACCTTTAAGTGTGTATAAACTTCTCATTAGTGTTAAATACCCATTTTTAAATTCAACATCTCCAAAATAAAAATTATGTTGGCTGAAAAAAATGGATTTGCTTTAAAAAAAAAAAAAAAAAAAAAAAAAGCAAGCTAGGTTTTCCATTTTTCAAATGTAATATACATCTACAGGTAACCTGGATCAACATGTCAGTAGGAAAAAGGTGCTTTATTGACATTACAGTGCTTCACATGCTTACTTTCTATGGTTTGTATCCCCAACCGAAGAATTTTTACTAGGCATTTTAAGTCTAGCTCCTTCACAGACTCACTAATATGCTTTACATAAGCGTAAGCAATCCTACCAAAATCAGTGTGAAAGAATAGTATGTAGAATTAAGAATGAGGGAGTTTTTGCAGAGTCAGGATCTCTTTCATTTTACTAATATAGTGTAATTGTGTAATTTTGTTAAAAAAAATCAAGTATTACACAATTATCTGTCAAAATACAGAATTTATTAAATCCTTTTATTATAGCTAAGAGATGGAATATTATGTTCTCTTATGTCCACTTGTGCTAAGCCCATCTCCACAAAGCTTGCACCCTTTCACATTAGCCACCTACTTATCTCTTGGAGTTCTTCATCTCACTTTTGCTGTGTGTTCTGAGGACTAAAAGTGAGATGAAGCTCTGCTTTAGGTTTGCCTCAATAGCTGATGCCCTCACGTTAATTCCATGAACTCAGATTTTGCCATTACTGCAGAATTATGCTTGGATCCCTTCCAAGGGGACAGAGCTCTGGACACCATCACTCCAGGACTTCAGAATCAATTTACATTCATTTGTGTACTGGTCATGTTTTCAGTCATCTCAATCTTCATATCTTCAGTGAAGGCTTGAATTGCTTTCCATGTTTTTTGTTAAAGAATATGAAGAAGTACACTGGAAGGCACAGAGCAGGTGTGCACAGACTATTCCATGGGTATTACTGTACTGGGAAGTTGCACGGCAACTTTGATTCAGCTTAGCACCTTTCAAATGAATAGAATTGTTCTTGTAAAGAAAAAGGTATTACTCAAGAATACCTCCTCGTTAAATGTTGCTGTTATAAGCATGCTTTGTTACCTGTCTTCAGATTACAAGGCCTGTTTACATGGTCAGTCTGAGAGGGATGAGCTGTGAATTCCAAGCAGAGATGCTTATTTTTACTTTTGAGTACCTGGGAATGTTAATGTTCAAGAGCAGCTGAGTTTTTCCACCCTGGTTTGTTCCATCTTTGTTTTCAGTGAGTTCTGTTGCTAGAGGAAACACTAGGGCAGTGGAACACCATTTTTGCTGTGTACAATGTGCTTTTTAACGGTTTTATTCCATTTTGCTTATCAAACTCAAAAGCCAACTATTGATCCTAGTGAGACCTTGTGAGTGAAGATTAAAGCATTCCAACATGTTTGTCTACAGGTGTGCCATGGTGAATTATGATCTTCACATAATTCATAGAATGAAAAAGTTGCACCAAGAACCTAACTGTTAATCAGTGTGTAGGCACAGGAGATCAATCTTTGATTCGTATATTCACAAATCCTGTTTACTTGGCCCCATTAGAGAACAGACGGGTGTTCTGGAATGGATTCTTAGAAATGATGGATGTAATTGTCAAAACTGCCAAGGTCAATGTATAATGTTCAAAAAAGAACCAACTCATTTCAAGCACCTTCCATTTATCATTCATGCAATTTGACCCCCAGTTCTCTTTGTAATAACATACTATGAGAGAACAACTGCTGTGTTCATTCCTATATACTCCTGTGGACTTTTAAATATCATGCAGGTCACAGCCTTTCCAAAAGACTGAGGACATTTGTATATAACTTTTTTCCACCCTAAAGTATGTTGAAGCTATTAGATGAAGCCTGACTTTAATAAGAGTAAGTTTGTTTCGTATAGAATTGTTATGCTGCAGTACTATATACATTTGAAATAAACTTGTTCCAGAATTTTGTGGTTTTTCCATTTAAGAAATGTACATTGATTTATAATAAGTTTTGAAAAACATGCCTAACTATGCTTTTCAGAACTGAGATGTTCCCACCATTGATGATGTATCTTAGTTGCTTAACATCATGCTGTGGAATATAAGCCAACTCTAAATAACGAGGGTTAGAGAAAAACTGTCCCTGCGGACAGTTTACCCCATTACTCAACCATTTATTTTAAATACCAGCCTTGATCGCAGTCAGGATACTGAGTCAAGGGGAATGGCCTGGTAGTTTGCATTGGTATGCAGGTCTAAGTATCTGGAAGTAATTCAAAGTGTTTTAATTTTCAGACTGAGAGGGAAAAAAATAAAAAAAAAAAAAAAGTAACTTTTAGCTTCTTTAGTTTTTAAATGTGGCATTTTAGAATGCCAGAATCTCAAAATCTCTACTTTCTGGTATTATTTTTCATAAAGGTGATCAAGGGGTAGACTTATGTTTCTGTCAATTTTTGGTTACCACTGGGTACACTCTCTTTTTTTTTGGAGTTTGCAACTTTTATCACTCTATTTTCACAAACAGTGGTATAAACTAGTAGAGTGAATCTGAAAACAGATACTCAGCAGGTCATTTTCTCTCAGCTTACAGAGAACAGGACTTTGTTTCACCATTACAGATAGTTCACAATTATTTTTTAAATTGATCAGAGAACAGTACAGTTATAACGTACATCAGTAACACCACATTGTTTTCCCCTGGAGCATGATAATAACCAGACTGAGTTTGCTTTAAAAAAAAAAAAAAAAAAACCAAACAAAAAAACAACATACTTTGGTTCATAGTCTGTTAGACAGTTTAGAAACCAAGACAAACTTGAGGATCTGGTTCAACAGTAGTACAACCCACTAGGTACAGCTTAATACCACATGAGCAGTTGGCACCAACCAACAAGAGGCTTGGGACCATCAGGCACGTGAAAGGCTTCAAGCACATGCTGTAATCCTACCAGTTTCCACAGTTTCAGTAAGAATGCCTGTGGATGTGATGAAATGCCATTCTGCACTAAGTCAGCATCCCTAAAACAGAAGTTTAAAGAAAGAATATTTACTAAATTTTCTCATTTCTTCTTACATCATCATCTTTTAATGAAAAAGTAACAGCCAGCCACACACATCTGTTGGGATGTCCTGTTCCTCCCAAATAAATTAATTCACTTCTCCTCAAGCTCACGACATTGTAATAGAGTGGGGTTCTTACATAACCTTGAAATAAGGCAGTTACTTCTAGGTGGAGAAACTATGACGTCAGCCTGAAGGACAGCAGAAATGTGCATAGAAAAGCAATCCTATCTGAAACAGAAGATTGTTTTATCTAACTTTTGCACCTTACAGCCAAGCTGTAATCTTAGTAACAGATCTCTCTACTTAAGAAGAGGCACTTTCTCCAGAAATATACTTTAAAGTAGTAAAAAAAAAATAAAAATAAATAAATCTTTGAGATCTGGAACACAGAATCTCCAGAAAATTTAGGTGATGACTTCAGTTTACATGATCAAAAAGTCTTTGTGAGGAATAAAAGGAGTAAAAGATACTGTTCTCGAGGAGCTTCAGGGAGGAGTGGACAACGGAGAAGAGCTCCACGTTCCCCACAGAACCAACATATTTTCTGAAGACTGTAAATCTACAGACTGTTTGAAAGGCAGGATGCCACAAGATGTCAAAGTGGTCTCCCTGACAGACATCAGGCATTTATCAGACTTAAATGAACATGAAATATTTGAGCACTTGGGCGAAGAGCCACCACAGAAACATCCATAGCTCAGGAGGGCGATGTGTGAGCCAGTGCTTGTCTGGAAGCCATAGTGGTGTACTGGGACATCCATTGGGCAGTTATAGCTCATGGTTTGGAGCTGCGTTATGCCCATCCATTTGGGAATACCCATGGTGCTAGCATGCAGTGGTTTCTGCTCAACTGAGCTCACAGGTCCACACTATTTTTTTTTTATAAATGAATTAACATGCATTAGGGCAAAACCTTTTGATCACTTCAGAATAAAAACTTGCCACTATGAGAATATACTTCATTTGTGATCAGTACAAAGGGAGATGAATTAATCTGATTAGTTTTATAATCCTTTGCACCCCATTGCTTTTTCAGCCAACTTGATATTCAGGTGTAAAACCACTGTAGAGACAAAAGCATGCTTTGTAAGCAGCAGCAGCTTTGAAGTATAACCCATGGAGGTGGAGTTTGGGCAATGCTGCTTTTGTACATAAATCTCAGCCAACAAGTCAGACATATAACTTTTAAAAGTAGCTATGGAAAACACACAAATTGGTGCTCCTGATGAAACTACTGGTTATACACTTCCAGTGCGTAACGACAACAGGCTACTGCAGGCCTTTGCCTCCACATGTGGAATTTATCAGGAAGAGCCAGTGGCAGCAACTAATCAGTAATCACAAATATCAGGGACACCCGGAGGCAAGATTGCACCCCTGCAGATATGCTACACAACACTGGATAACAGGCACACTAATGATGAGGGCTCATGCTTAGGTACCAGATATGACCCACTTACTTGCCTTCAAATTAGATCACGTAAGCTCGGAGTGCAAACCCATGGAGCTATTTCATTAGAAGGGTTATATGTGCTTCAGGTGCCAGCCTTCTGGTATGGGGACAGTAAGTGTATATTACTCTGGCCATCAGTACCCTTCACACACAGGCAGTGGTGTCAAAAGTTATCACTTGCAGATGAGAACTGTGAAAGATGTGAATACAAGTGTCAAGTTATCCCTCTCTAGAGCGCAGTGCTTATCCACTGAACATGCATACATTGCTTTACCTCAGAGACTCGATATATGTGAACAGAAGCTGCTTTTCCATCTCACCTTTTTTATGTCTGCTGAGCTTTCCACTGAGCAATTACTATTCAGCTTTTATAGAAGCAGGAAGTTTTATTGCTTGTTGGACCCTACCTCAACCAACATAGCACCCAGTCCTTAGAAAAGAGCAGATGAATTTACAATTGGGATAGTAAGGTGGGACATGAGACCCCTGTCCCGATATATCTATTGTACTATACAACTGTGAAATGTTGGGCAAGGCTCTGCTCCGAGTCTCTGTGCGCAAGCCTGGACAGCAGAATTTCTGTATCTCCCAGGGCTGTTGTGCAATCAACCTTACCAACCACCACCAGGGGAGGTTTAGGCTAGTTATTAGAAAAAAATTCATCGCTGAAAGAGTGATCAGGCATTGGAACAGGCTGCCCAGGGAGGTGGTGGAGTCACCATCCCTGGAGGTGTTCAAGAAACGTGTAGATGTGGTGCTTAGGGACATGGGTTAGTGAGTTAGGTGGTGTTGGGTTGGACTTGATGATCCTTGAGGTCTTTTCCAACCTTAATGATTCTATGATTCTATGGTTCTGTGAAGAGCTTGGACACTTCCTTCAAGATGACCTGTTTAACTTCCTAACACAATATATGGCACAAAACTTTTATCACAGGGCATTCCTGGATGGTTTGAATGGATTGAATTTTACAAGACAATTATTTTAGTCCAAAGTGAAGAGTTTAGTTTAATCCATACATTGCCACAAAAAGGTATTGGAGAAGAGTCAGTGCAAGAAATAACAAGGTGACTGTCATTATTGAACTGAGATCTGTGTCCAGAGTGCACACCCTCACAACTGCACAGCTACCAAACTAGAGCTGGCTACAGCTGTATACCTATTTAACTGAAGCAGCACAGAAAGGCAAGCCTATTTTGTTTATCAGCAGGCTAGCTTCTGTCAGATGTCAAATTTGTCCTTTTCTCAATTTAAGTCAAGCAACCCTTACACATAAACAGAATGCTCTAATAATCTTTGGATGCAAAATTCCTTTTGAGTATTCTACCATTCCCAGCACTCCTCCTGATTTGCAATAGGATCAGTTTTTAAAATGTAGAAATTACTATTTCATAACAACCTGGCTATATCACAATAATACACGCTTTTACATTCTTCTTACATAAATAGAGTTGATAATGCTCCTCTCTTGTACATGCAAGGCGTGATTTCGTCTTCACTGTTTATCAACTGAGATATGAAAGGAGAAGAGAGTAATTATATTTCTGCTTCCATTTTTTGCTAACATTGTCAGATAATGAAGTATGTACTACTGTAGGCTTCTGCAAAACAAACCAAAGGGACAGTAGTGTCAGAATGGAAAATGGAAGAAGAAAGTCAGCTTTGAAGTCTACCTGTACATCTTCACTGCACTGCTAGCTCTGAGCTCATTTTGAAATCAAAGAACGATCACACAAAATTCTAAGCAATCAGACACATATTGCTACATGGAGACTTCACATCAAGTTCTTTCTTTTCAGCACGGAAAAGTAAAAACCCTGATGTTTTGAGATGAAGACTACAAGCAAATTAGTCACATCTAGCATATAATTAATGTTTGCAGCACTCCAGTGAAGAAAAACACTTTGAAAACGTATAAAGATGTGGAATATTTTCTTGAACATACAGCATGAAAACCTGTCATTTTCATGCAGCAACAGCAATCAATTTTGAAATCTTCACAAATGTGCTGTTAAAGTTATTAATTTCACCATGATGATCACAAATGCTTTACTCAGCTGTTCTACAAGCATTAGAACAATACGAATCAAATCAAGTCCTAAATTGCAATACCTCTTGTCCTTAGCACTGCAATTTTTGCTTTGCCTTGCATACTTTGAATCTTATGGTTTTAAATGAGACAGTAGCTAAGAGTTAAAAGCTTTATAAATGCCTGACCAAATGAACAGAGTGACAGCAGACACTCCAGTTATATTTAGTACGCCATGATATCTCAGGAAGAAGAGACCTTTAGCTGCTTGTGACCTTCCTGTGGAAATGTCTGGACATGAACACCTGGGCAAGCAGACTTCAATGGAAGGAAAATGACCTGAATGGGTTACATCTGACAACATGTCATATGAAGGCAGACAGCGAAACAGCAGACTGTACAACTGTCAGACATGTTTGGTTCAATACCTGTTTACTGGAATACTGTGGATGTTAAAATTTGGCAATCCGTTATTTAAGACAAAAATTCGCTAATGTTATGTAACCCAATAAAATACTTGGTTAACAGCATCCCATTCAGCACAAGACAAACAAAGCTGCTGTCAATATTCCTTTTAATTAACCCAATAGTATTAGCTGCTTACGACTTCATTGCCCTTGGTCCCAGTGGGCAACCTGAAAGGCAATTCTCACTATTACTTAGCTCCCGTGGTGTAATCCACAAGAGGCTGTCAGCTTGCCACGGTTTGTGACCTCTGACCCAATCACTTTCTTCCTTTTAACATTACTACCTTTGCACATTTAATGAACTTTGTACATGGTTAAAAAGATGTCAGCACAGAGAAACGATAGTTCCTGCTGTGAAAGGCTCCATTGTTTCTATAAGTCTAATTGACCTTTCACATCACAGAAAATGAGAAAAAAATCAATATAGTTACTTAGTCACCAGTCCAATGTTATCTTTTATAATTAACATGCTAACCACATTGCTTTTGGAACACTGACACCTAAACAGCCCTCAATGTACAAAAATGAATTCTCATTAATAACCATTATATTAATCACTGTTGCCCCAAACTGGAACCTGACTGCGAAATCCCCTGGTGGAAATTGCTATAATCGTTCAAACTACAGGAACGAATATTTTTTGGCATAATTATTGCTGTCTTCTTACTGAAAAATATCCATTAGATGGCAGCTTTTAGTTACGTAAATCAAGTTGATTAATTTTTACCATTTATATTACTTTTTACAAGTAAGGATCTTTGATAATTTAAATGATTAGCTGAACAATTATTAAAGCAAATTGCAGCAGTTCAAATATTCATTTAGTTACTAGAAGAGCCATACATCATTAACTTCCAATTAAAAAGTTGGAAATTGTAAATGCTGATACAATAAAAAATATGCTTATGTTCTTGTCAATAAAGCAGCACACCGCTGTACAAATATTACTCTAATTTCAGCTGAAAGCAGGCAGTTCATCCAGTACTGCTCTTCTGTGGCTATTCCATGAGTGAGGAAGAAGAAATCCTCTTACATGTCTGAAAATCATTAGGAAGAGGCATCCAATGGCAGCACAGCACTTCTCTTCTGTTCACCCCAGTCCTCCTCCTCCGAGATGGAAACACAAGCCCGCTGCCAGGTCCCTATGCTGGCTCAGCTCAAGAGAGCAATTCAGTCAATAGCTTGCTCTACACAGGAGCCCCTTAGCACAACCCCTGCCACAGTATTTTTTACATACCCACACAACTTTTCTGACAGGGTTTGCCCATACTCGTGTGTTAAAGCACTCAGAGCTTGCCCATATGCACCTCCACTCACATTTGAAGCCAAAGCAAAGGGCGCTCCTGCCTCTAATACCATGTCCAGGACCACATCCACACAGACTGCTGAGCTCAGCATGTACCACAGCAATTATCTTTCCAATAGAATTATCCTGCAAAAAGCCACCCACTTTTTCATGCAATAGCCCTGTGGTTAGACTAACTTCTTCCTAAACACAAGGAGATTTCTTTTCACATCTTACTCTCTGCCTACCTTGGCTACAGCTGAGCTGGGGTTAGTCAGGAGGTGCTTCACTGGAATCAGAGCTAGCAAACAGTGGAAGGAAAAGAAGAATTGTGATGCCAATGCTAAGCAGTGGGACTCAGCATTAAGTGCATACCTGTATTGTATGTAGATTTAAACATATTGTACTGAAATTCAGTTATACTATTTTGACCAATCTTCTGCAAGCTTGGCAATCAAAATCTTCAAATACCTGCACGGTGTTGGCATTCTTGAAGTTCAAACATAATTCTGTATCTTTCTGAACTCAACTGTTTCAAATCATACAAAGAGGCATGATTAAAATATCTTTTTTGAGGAAATGAGGGCAGTTGTACGTGGTGCAGTGTTGGGTGATCTGTTTCAGGATCTGGAGACAGTATTTCTGTGCAGGAGATGCACTTTTCAGGTTATCTTGCATGTCTGCTCAAAGCTGGTTCATGCACTGAGCTGCATGGTACCACATGGGCCTCCTCTGAGAGACCGCGTTACAGAAAGAAGAGGTGGCTGGAGGTTTTATTTTATTTTTTAAATTGAAGACTATTGGGTTCCTTTTGGAAACAAGTAGGTTCTTAAAATGAAATAGTCAATTAGCTTCACTGGTCCTCATTTGCCAAAACACAAAATTAGAAGTCACAAAAATTAAGTCTCTTGGGGTTTTTAGGGTTTTGCATTTTGTTTTTGTTTTGTTTGGGTGGTTTTTTACATAAATCATTCCATTGACACTGTGACAGGGAAGACCTTAATCAATACAACTTAAAGGAGTTCTACACATGCTTTGCATAAAATAGTTATAGCTGCATGGTTGTTAACTTTCTGATTTATTGCCTTCTGATTGTTAAAAGACAACTAAACTTCTGCACTAACCAGGTAAATTACCTTACCACTGAGGTACTAGCAATTCTATACCATACTTTCTCTCCTGTCCCTGTGTGCCTTCCCTTCCACCCTCAACAGAAACTGGAAGACAAGTTTCACTCTAGACTGGAACTTAAACCTGGATTGTCCTGAAATATATGCTTTTCAGAAAAATGTAAAAACACAAGGAGAGGGAGATGGAAATATTCAAAGTGGTGTTTACAGATGTAAATCACCTGCAGTAGACTCAAGTCCCAGGGACAATTAAGAGTCCAGGGAAAATGTCTATAGATCATTACTAGACCTCACGATTTCCTTAAAAAAAAATCCTCATATACCATGCAGCCTTCTTGTTTAAGGGAACTTCTAAAATAATGCCAGAATACTTCCAAAGTGCAGCAAGAGAGTTCTCATACTCTACCTAAATTTATTAACAACTCTGCTGTAAAAAGCAGTTTTCATCTAGATGAATTATAATGAGAAGTTGTCATTGATATTAAGCTCATGTGACCGCTTGCCATGGAAAACTTTAAATTTTCTCTAATTTTGTTATTACTGATACTTGTGTGTTCAGACTGGTCATGAGACCTCACTGTGCTGACTTTTCTATCCACTGAAGAGAAAACAGAAATGCTGAAGTTTAGAACTGGTGATTTCCAGCCTGTTATCATATCATAGCAGGCTGCATCTATATTCAACCACATCCTCCTTCCATACATTCTTAACACTCTCTGGAGCAATTTATAAATTGTAACACATGTTCATATTTGCATTCTTACATGGGTACCTTGACACCTGTTTGCAAACGGAAGCTGAAATTGTGTGTGAAAAAAATCAGGTACAGGTGAATGACAAGAAAATAGTATTTCAGGGGAGTCTAACAGGAAAATCAGAAGAGAGAGGATGAACCAGGTCTTCAGTGTCCTAGTTTCCTATTTTAAACCACCTGTCTGTCCTTCCTCTAGACTAGTGGTGCCCCTACAGCAACAATCATTTTTAACGCTATTTTTAACAGTTAACTGTCTCTCCTTGATATCAAAATTTATTCTAAACATTCTGCTTAGCTCTTGTAATATTCAGGATATTTGGCTTTTGGGGGAAAGAATATTTTTTTTAAAGAAGAAACTTTATGTTTTGAACAATGGGGGGGGGGTTATGAATCACTTACATATGGTTCTTTAGAAGATTAGTGTTATCAACATGCAAAGAATAACATCTCCACAAAGAACAGACAGTATGAGCCGCTACTGTGTCAATTAAATCTTGGCATTCATTATGCCTATGTCCTTTCCCTGCCCCTTTCTTCCTTGGTGGTCTTCTTCTTAATACCAGCAGCCAAAAAAGAAAAAAAAAAAAAAGAAAAGATACTAGCGGCAATTTCTTTAGTACAGTCCCAGACTTTTTTGTAGTTTAACATTTGAAACTGCAGTCCTTGTAACTTAGAGGGGCCACCACTCCACTATTTACACAGATGTTAGCAAAGGCAGCCTGTAACCATCTACCTCCGCCCCTGCGGTCACCTTTGCCTCTGAGCAGTCTTTGGGAGGTACATTAATAACGTTTGTATTAGATACCCATTTCTCAGTTCCAATATTTTTATTTCACATTGTCTGTGTGAAATGTAACTTAATATGTACCCTTGATGCAGGGAGATGTTTACATAGTATTTTATGATTAGTTCAGTTGGAGACCACTGGGTTTCACAGGCTAGTACCAACAGTCCATATAGGCAGAGAGCAGGCAAGATACAATTATGGTGTTCCAAAAGCACTGCACACACAAAGCTAGGAATAAATTTAAAAGGTATAATAAACAGTTAGCTACAAAGAAGAAATAGAATTGATCCAATCTTTAAATCTTTTTTATTGAAATTAAAGTAAAATATCTTCAGGAAAGACTAAATAAGAGACCAAGATAGCCAAAGCATGTGTAAATTTTATTTTCAAAAATTAAGTCATAATTGCTTGGCAACGCAATTGAACAAGAAATTTTGTCCTTCCCTGACCATCATGCTTCAGCTATTCTTTGAAGTGCTCCAAAGGAGCAATAATAAATTTAATAAAAAAGTATTAGAGGGACTTACATAACATTTCTTTTGATTCTACCTTTTAATTCGCTCCTTTCCTACCACGGAATACAGACTGAAATGGGTAGAGGGCTTATTCCACAGGACCTTCCTGCCTCTTTAATCTTCAGCTTTGCTTTCTGAGCGCCTGCAGGTGCCTGTGCCCTGCTGGCAGGGTGAGCGTCGGGCTCCCACTGGGAATTTCACTTGGCCAGGTGTCCTGCTGCCCCGCTGGGCCCCAAACACTGAGCAGAACCTGCCAGGGAATATTTGCATTGTGGCTTTGCCTTTCGAATCAAAAGGTGTTAAAGATGTCATTGAAGAGCTTAGAATAGTGACTAAGCATTTTCTACTTGAGTCTCTCAGGGCCTAACTTAGTCATATGGCCTCCTGCAGGTACGCCTAATAACTCCGGCCCTAGTGCCTATATCTTTTCACACCTTTTTACCAAGAATGAAGCATTGTCTTTGATTGTCCATCAGCCCTAATCCTTTCCCAGCATGAAGCCTGTTAGGATAATTGGAGAGAAGAAACCAAAAAGGTACATTATGTGCATCTATGTGTTTCTTTTTCAGCGAGGGAGGCTGTTTGGATGAAAGACCACTGTATTTATTGCACTAATCCGGCACCCACAGGTTTCCTCGATAGAAGAAAGTCTCTACCTTTTCAAGTTTTGATTTAATGCAAGGGATGAAAATCACATCTGTAGCTTTGTGAATGACAGTCACCATGCTCATGAAAGACTTGCAGAGGTACCTGCCTTGAATATTGGGCTCTCTATCCAAAAATAACTGTGGAAAGTGACTGACACCCCTGAACTCAACTTCAGGTTCTTGGTCAGTTAAACTGTAAAATTAATTGCAAAGAAATTGGTGAAGATTGTGTTTTTAGCATCTTTTCCAAAAAAGAAAGAAGATTTTTAATATCTTGCCCAGGACACTGGAGGCTCAGAGAACAAATAGGAAGGTAATGAGCCCTAAAAACTTCCAAGGCAGTTTCCCTCTTCTACCATCTTAGTCTTTAATGACAAGCAGTTAAAGGAGTATAAGCAACAATAAGAGAAACCCAACCATCCATCACAGGCTCTCTATTAGGATTTACTTCATATTTTAGTCTTCATCTCTCATGAATAACAAGACACAAATGCCAAAATAAGTACAATTTATCATTGCATTACAGTCTTTGTCAAGCTAGTAGAAGAATCTTTGGCATTCCTATTCACACAACCCAGGATTTCAGCACAGCCAGATTAGGAAGACCAAGCAACAACAAAGAATTTGGCCCCTCTCTAATATATAAAATCTGACACGATTTACACCAGCTCAGCCATCTGATTCATTCCCAGTACAGTCAGTGTAAACAAGGAACCATAGCTCTGAAGCACAAGTGTGCTATGACTTCTCTTGAGCATGTGCAACTTGCAGACTACCCTGACAGGCCCAGCTTTGCTTTGAATTGAGCCTAAAAACCAAAAATAGTTGAGCAATCTTGTTACTTAGGAGGCTGTTGTGTTTAAGACGCTGTTGTGAACACGTACATACAATCACTTGTAGAACAATTTATGCAGATGAGATTGTCTTTATGTCTCTGGCCCGGATATATAGATGTATTTAAAGAAGCACCCAGCCACTTTTTCCATGTCCCTCACACCCCAACGATACCTGTGCATGTTCCCTTACCCCACTAACAACGATAGCTTAGCAAGATAATGGAACTTGTATTTTACAAACTACATTCTATCCATCCAGGCACAGCTACCCCATGCACCATTTCTTATCACAAGCAACAGAACAAATCAATAAAGAAGAAACTTTGATGAGTTAAATATACATTTCTATAAGCTTCCACGTGTGGTTTTTGGGTTTTTTTTAAGTGACTGAATATCTGCAAATGCTAAAGGAGAAGAGTCTTGAGAACAAGTCTCAAGCTTTACAACTTGAAGGTAAAGAATGAGCATATCATTGCACTATTTTTAAACTTGTGTTGTTTGTGGTACCTGGCTCAGGGTTATTTCATTTTATTTTAAACTTGGATCAGGAAAAAAGAGAAAAAAATCTTATTTTCTTTCTTATGTACAAATAAACAGTTATTACCTTAGTTACAGGGCTTACTTGTGCAGAATTGAGCAGTACCTATCCACACGTAAAGTCTAAGAGTGTGTGATCACAAAAGCTTCTCATTTTGCTTTTCTTTCTACTTATCATGATAAACTCAGATTGCTTTTCATACTTGCAATCTTTCTACTACTCTGGAGTGCTTGTGATACAGATAACACTGCCCAGGTTTCCTGAGCTTTAAACTGAAAAAAACCCAACATTTTTTGTCTAGTTTAGGGGTACAGCTTAACCAGTTGCACACAAAATTTTCAAAAACTGTTTTAAAATTAATATATTTAATAGTTTGTTATACAGCTTTAAGAATAGTGTGCTGCTGAGCTTGTGAGTACCCTAAATTTCATCTTTCTATATATTCAAACACCTAGAGCACCAAGTATGTATAAACAACATACAGGTCAATTAATAATTTTAATCATTTCTGCACTTGGTCAAACTAGAACAGAATAGAATCATGAAATTACACATACTTTGGTCTCTCCAGGATCTTCCTCTAGCTTAATGCACCTTGATCTTAGTCTTCTTTGGTCATTGGTTGTGCGTCAAGGTCCTTTATGAAGGACTACAACAGCACGAGGGAGGACTTTTGCACTGCAGGATGAGTGTTGTCTATGAGGGAATCGTGTTTACCATTGCTGCTATGCTCAGTCAAATGCTTTGCCATCAATCACATAATTTTGGACTTTCTGTAACACATAGCTGCCCTGATCTTGTCACAGATAGCAATTTGATTTCAGTTAACTGGGGTTTTACTCATTTCTGACCTCCTAAAACCAAAGTTTTTCCTCCATTCCAGCACAACAACACTCCCAGCTTACTGACAAGAGATCACTTTCCTACTAAAGATGCAAGGTATACCACAACATATCCAGATATTCAGCTTTTCCTTGTATGAGAAGACACTGGTAGCCCTAGCACTTAAGAACCAGAGGAGGGGAAAGTGAAACAAGTAGAACTCAAGAAGAAAAAAAAAAAAAAAAGAAAAAAAAAAACTAACAAAAAAAAACCAACCCCACAAAATAAAAATCTCACATCACAAAACTATGGTAAATAAACATTTTATCAACCCTGAATTTAAAAAGATGAGAAGACCATGCAATGAGAAATAAGAGTCCTCCTACAGGTTTAGTAATCTTTTTGGTATTTTTACTACCCAAACACTCAAACCAAAAGATTTTGGAGTATGCCCACCTATTTCTGTTTCCAACCACAACATTAGTCAGCTACCTTTCCACAGCTGTCTGTACATACATATACGGAAAATGGAAACCTTTGTCTTACTCTGGCAAATTAGCCCAGAACAAATGTCCAGGTAACTTGGCCACCTAAATTGATAGTGGTGTTCCTCTGCTAGATCATTCATAAATCATTGCAGAAGTCCTAGGGATTAAGCATATACTGAAATAACTGATGTGAATGTAAGTCACTACAACCTGTGTCCTCATGTGAATGCACTTTTCCACAAAGGATTACCTTAGACTCTGGCAGAAGAACATACTACATACTTTTGCAGAGCCAGAACATGCATTTCCTTAATGGTTTTCCAGGACACTATCAGTATTAAATATATATCAGTCATTATATGTAAATACACATAACAGTTTTAACATGAGTTTCTTCCCTCTGCAGGAAAGAAAAGGAAAATCCATCAAAGAACGGTGCATAGGGAAATCAAATATCAAATGCTTCCTGCTTTCAAGAAGAGATGTAATACTTTGTGAATGACTGACCTGGCTCTGACCTTGATCATGGTAAGAGATTTGTTTTGGTAGTCTGCTGTAGCCAGCAACCTGCAGAGCAGTTTGGGAATCCTACCAGAGGGAGTTCTCAATGCTGTAGTTAAAAAGCACATTTGTTTATGTGGAGATACTATTGCAGATATGGTATTGCAATAATATATTTAAGACTGCTTGACAAATACATTAAAAGAAAGCTAGATAATGAAATACATAAGCATGAAAGGCTTCTTGAAGATAAGATAAGGTGAGATGTAGCGCTCACTGCTGTGATTCCTGTAACAAAGGCAGCATTAGAACAACATTAGTGGTTTTAATTATAGCCAGACAACAAATTCTAATAAAATTTTCTCACTCCATTTATGCACTGTTGACCCCAGGTATTGCAAAGGTCAGAGAAAAGTTCAGCAAAAAGTTCAGCTTTCTGTATAAAGCACCAAGTGTACATATTACCTCCATATAAAGCATGAGAAAATAAAGAGAAACTGAACAAAGCGTCAACATTTTCATGTACAACACAGGCACAAGCCAATTTTAATTTTATTCACATTTAACTTGCTTCTGCTTTCCATCAAAAAAATTGAATTAAAGAATGTTCAAAGTACACACTTAAACACTTTTCATTTCATGCCTGAAGTTCAGAGTCCTTTTTTATATCCCCTCAAAAGTTAGGTTTTGTTTGACATACAAGTAGAAAATGCAAGCTGAAAAAAACATATAGAATTGCAGTCCTTGCGGTCATTATCCATACAAATTTCATTGCTTTGAAAGTATGATAAGGAGGCAAGATCAGAACTCAAGATAGCTGGGTGGCATGTGGTGGCTTGAACAGACTAGAGAACCAAGAATGAAAAAGAAATGATGTTGCTCAGAAAACTTACAGGAAAGACAGGTAACCAACAGCAAACATCTGGGGAAATCTGTGACTCTGAATAGGTAGGAGACCAGGCAGTCAATGGACTTCCAGGTAAGATCCAGTAATTAAAGAGAAAGCCCAGCCTAGAAGATCAGCTTTATTTCCATGGAGCCGCCAATAATGGGAACGTTCAGGGCAGAAACCCTTTGCCGTGCAAGCACGGGCTTGCTGACAATCCACCACAGCACACTGTCCCATTGAACAGGAACACTGTTATAATCCCGTGTCCCAACAATACCAAAGAGCCATCTGTAGAAATATTTTGCCAAGTCTCCAGCAGCATCTTTGTTCACTACTGAAATCACAAAATTGTCTGGGGAGCAAACGAAGACAGGGACTGCCAGGCGGGATGAGCACAGGGCACACAGTGCTGGCTCAGGCAGAGGATGACGTGGTCTGGGCTCATCGCTGGAGATGTTCCCTGCCTAACATAAGGACCCCCAGAAGCACTTCTGCTGGGGGAACACAAAAGACACACTCAGGGTGATTTCAGCAATCAAAGGCAGTGCATCCCTAATTGGCTACCACTACTTTCACACGTGGCAGAAAACAGCTAACTACAAGGCTGAGCATGAAATGTAAAAAATTTTGCTGCGTAAGGACCCAAGAGGAAAAGAACTGTAAAAGGTTTCATTTGTTATACAGGTACAAAAAGGCACTGATAGCCAGAAAAGTCTTGGCGGTATCACAAAAAAAGGTGGGAACCTTACCTCAGCATGATAGTAATTATGGATAAGGCATAATGTGTTCTCAACTCCAGTGTTATGGTGTTTATATTTCAGGTGTAGTGTGATTTTAACTTTAGTGGGCTGGTGATTAAATTTAAGGTATGTATGAATAATACATGGGGAATGAAATGGGGAATTATTATACACAAAAGAAGTGAAATAACCAGTTGGAGATGTTGTTACAGAACTCTGAAAGTGCAAGCTTCCAGATGTTTATGTTCTCCAGCTTAAAAGATTAATGAGAACACTAAAGATTTATACCCGGCCCCTGGAGCAGAATACAAGTGGGGTTTTCTAGGCACGAACCTGGACGCTTCCCGAAAAAGGCAATTTTCCAAGTTCAGTGTGGTTGAAGCTAATTGGCCTGGAATTAGCTGGACTCAAAGCCATTTCAATTCAGTCCTGACAGAACCCCAAGGGAAACTTACTGTGCTAGCACATAGGACATTTTAACCTGTGGAGCAATTTCATGGCATAAATAATAATTTTCTGTGTGTTGAACTCTTGGATTAGCAATGATTATGTAGACTGCACTGCCTTTCAAGCTCTGAAGCTGCTTCCAGAGCAGAGAGAAAATAACACAGAAGACAATATCTGGACACTTGATGTACTACTGCCTGCACTTCACAAACTTTGTTTCCTTGATGTTAGTCCAGCATTCTTCACAACTCAATCTTAAACTAAAGAACAAAAAAAAAAAACAAACCAAAAAAAAAAACCAAACAACCCAGCTCCACCAGCCAACACAAGAAAATTAGTGTACCATTATAGCAAATCTATCCATCCATTTGATTTGAAACCCTATACAATGTTCATCTAAAGTGCTCAAAAAAAGCAGGAACTGATATCATACTCACCACTTCTACCTCAGTTAAAATGTAAACTCTTACCAAAAATGAGGCATACATTTCCATATCACAGCTACATTTACAGTACCCACATCACAGCGACTAGTTTTTCTGGACTGGTTGAGTGTCTGTCTTTTAAGCATATAAGACTACTTGCTTCTGGAGAATTGCTTTCTAGGGAATCAGCCAACAAACTTCTGAAGGTCCACACTTGCCTGTTCTTATTCATGACAACTATGAATGAATTCCCTTCCTTCCCTCTCCCAAACAGCCCCTCTCACTAAACTCACATATAACTCCTCAGAGTCCCTGATGTGAAAGAAGTTGGGAACTACAGGAATCACCATTCCAACAGACTAACCTGACACTGGGAGCTCTCTCCTTCGCAAACCTCTCTTGCTTATTGTCAACCCTCTTTAAAACAGCACCATTTTTCCGTTACCCAGCATGGGTTCATGACCATAACATCTACATAAATCACTTACCACATCCAGCCAACGCCTCCAGTTTCCAAGCCAAAGCAGTAGAAGGGAAGTCTCCAAATCAGCTGTTTCCCAGCCAACAGACAGAGTTGCCACCCTCCTTTCCTCCAGCAACCAGCCAGGCAAGCCCCAGTCCATGATGACCACACCCATGCACAGCTCCCAGGGTGGGTGTTGCTGTTAACCATTAATGGGTGGCACAAGTTGACAGCCTAGAACCTTCTCCACCGTGCTTCAGCAGTGAATATGTTTCATTCTAAGCAGGAAATGTGCTATGGGTTATCCCAGTTTTTTTTCAGGCACTGTCATATCTGGCTGCCATTGCTTTATTAACTTAAAGCTTTATATACACCTGGAAAGAACCCTTTCACAAATTCAATTCCCTGCATTTATTTTTGAGAACTTAAGGGTGCCTTGCTAAGAGATAGCAGTACGTTCTGATAGCCCCGTGGCTTGTTATCCTATTGTAGCATTAATGGTCAAAACCTTACATGGATGACTTTTCTATGCAACCTGGTGTGCAAAGGTGCTGAGCAGAAGTGGTTGCTCGGAAAACTCTTATGACGTTGCCCAGATTATCAAAGCTTGCATAAGTGGAAGTGAGTTGTCATTTATGGACCAAAATCTGAGTTGATCATGTAAGATGTTTTTAGGAACTGTCTTTGCTCCAGATACATGTTTTAAACACTTCTGTGCTCCAAGGAGAACAAGGCTTGGATGGAGGTTTTGGGAAGAATCAGTAAATCAGTATTTTCAGGTCAAGCACGGTGCTTTCAAAAACTACCCCAGATGTCCTACATATATTCAGCTTAGAGGCACTGCTAAAGCAGTTTGTGTAGGTTAGAGCAGTTTGGCAGCAGGTCCTGGTTGGTTGCACGTAACGTGTGTGTGCCATCAAGTCTCCAAACACAGTCTACTCTTTGTTCTCTGAGAATAAGGGACTCGGTTATAGTTGATGAAAATGCCCAGAGCAGAAAAGTGTTACAAGATTCAAACCCAGTGCAGTACACATGTATCTCACAGCATCTCTGTGAGAAATCAGATTTGGTTCAGTTAGACTAACCAATTAGCTCCAAAACAGTATGAGTTTTGCTGTATCAAAGCTGTCTCCTGCAGAGCTATTCAGTACACCTGCATTATACTCTAAGCACCTGGTTTCCCAGAGCTTATTATATTAAGGTCAGTGTTAGACATGAATGGGTCCACACATTAATACAGCCATATACCTCTCCAAAATAGTTCTTCTGAAATCTGGCAGCTACCGTAAGAGGATTTCCACATGTTCAGCTCAATGGGCACAACTTGAGTGGGCTTACCAGACCCCAGCTGGATCTAACTGGGTTTGAGATAACTTACCTCTCCTCTACCTCCTTCCATGAGAATGCAGCTAGACAACATTGGAGCCGAGCATTTACACAGCCACCGTAGATCTAGTGGGTATATTTGCTCAGGCCCTGTGTGGCAGAATACCAGCTGTACTTGCCAGCTCCTGAGAGCAGCTTCTCTGTTGCTGCACTTGAGCTAATACAAGAGGTGGTCCTGAGCTGTCCCTGCACCCATGGCACAAATAATTCACAATTCAGCTCACTGGAAGCTGACCACATCAGCCTCCAAAACTCCATTTCTACTCACGTGAACAGAAAAGAGGTAGCAGTAAAAAGCTGTAGGAATGGCTTCCTGCAGACCTCCTTGCTAGAGTTATTAATAGACATTTACTGGGTAATAATGCAAATAAGAATAACAATATAGGGTTTTTTTCTGTTAATACTGTTTAACTTAATAGCTTCTGCTGCAAGTGTTTGTTACCACGCACCAGGGTATCAGATCAAGCCCATCGTATAAAATAAGCTTGACATGACTGCTTTTAAAAAAGCAGGCTTTGTAAAGATACACTCCTGCTCAAGGTGAGGTTAGGGATGTGGGAATCAGTTGATGAACTTACAGAAGTACATATTGCACACAAAGACAAGCTAGATTGTCACCAAAGTGGTTACTCTGGTTTTACATTGTACATATGAGCTCACTAGTTCATTTTTCTTTGTTTTTCTTCTCCTCATGTAGGAAGGTTGTATTTATAGACCTATCTCACAAAACCACACCCTTAGTTTAGAGAGTTCTTTTATAAACTTTTTTACCATTCCTGAATTAATTATTGACCTGACCAAAGATAATGGACACGGTGCCACTGAAGTGTCTCAAAGGACAGCCCGTGCTGGCACAGGTCTGGGCGCAAGCAGCCAGGAAGGCTCTGGTTCAGATGCCAGCTGTGTTTGCTCACTGCCGGGCTTCAGCTCACGCCTCCTCTGAGAGTCTGCCAAGCGCAGCAGCAAATACTGCTTGGGTAACAAAGTTAAACCCTGCTTGGACAAACTACACAGCCCAGTTCTGCCTTGCAAGCTAAGATCTTCACCAGCTTGCGGGCCCCATCGCTGCATTCACTTTCACTGAGTGGACCTTTTCTACGAGTCAATACCTGGCCTAGCAGATACCAGTTCTTTGCTTCATGTCAGTTAAACTCAGGGACTAATCTAGGAAATAATAAACTTGAGGAAACTTCTGATGGGATTTTAGGTATATTAAACCATTAGTCCATTACGCCAGTTTAAAAAGTGATAAGGCAATTTTAGAAACCACTCATGCACTCAGCACAGGTTGAGTCTGTCCAAGTTTCTTCATATTTCCCATTCAGAATATGTAATAACTCCATTCTTTAAAAACACTATTTATGTGGTCATTCTAATACAAACTTTAAAGACATTCCACTGTAAACTTGATATTTAGCATTCATATGCTGCATTTAAGTTCTTATTTGCATATTATTAGTAGGAATGTTATCCCACAGGCTGTGTTACATTTGGAAAATCACCCTGGTGATTGAGTTGCTCTTATCTATTCAGAATCAAAACATGCTTGTGATTGACATGGTGATAATTTTATTTTTCTACGCTGCTAGTTTCTGACAGGGTGGTACTGAAATTTGCTAAAATTGATTAAAAATAATAATCATGTGCAAAAATTTGAATATTTTTTGCCTGGAAAAATGAGAAAGATGTAAGGCTTTTCTTTGATGAATGTTTAAAAATTAATTTATAGTAGTGTTAATGTTTGGATTTTTCACTTATGTGTAGTTTGGGTCTATTTGGTAAAGCATATTTGAGATTGTTATGGGACTTTAGATTGTAAGCAGGATATCTATGATTAAAATATATTCTTTAAAAGGTTTTTTTTTTCTTTTTAGTTATCTTTCACTTTCATCTGATGGAGAGTAAAAGATAAAACGAGCTTTTGTTGTTTACTGTACATCTGGAGTATAAAAAAAGCACAGTATGAGGAAAGGATACTCCGTGAAACACTATGTCAGAAACATTCGCAGTCAAAATTCCAGAAATAGCAAGATGTTAGATAGATAATTAAAATGTCTTCCAGGTCTAAACCATAGGGAGCTGGAGTTTTAATCATGTAGAGTGTATTCATGAGAAGTTTCCTCTTTTATCTACATGATCAGATTTTGATGCTTTCTTTTAGGAAGAAATAAGATCCTGGTCTGGAGCACAAACGTTGTTATATTTGGTTGGCATTGGCAGCACTCACTGAATTTAATGTTTTTGTAGAAATCCCTTTTTTTTTGTTTAGCTTTGCTTTAAGAGGGGTCTGCAAAAAAGTTCAAGTGCAGTCTTTCCTCAAAGTACTTCCATCCCTTCAGGTTCAGCCCACCTGGAAAGCAGCTGAGCAGAGACACCCTTCTGCAAGCGGATCAGTGCCTCCACGGTACCGTCACTGGAGAAAAGCAGCAGAGAAGCAGAGCCTTGTTTTACTGTGAACCAAAGATCAGTCCTTAAATGGCTCAATAAAATGCCTGCTATAGTAACAGGGTAAATGTAAAGGGGACATTTCTGCTGTGAGGCCTTCTCTGGGCTCTGGAAAAACTAGAATGAGCTTAGTGGGGGAAAAATAAGATTAGACATTTCTTCATAGCTAGAAGATGGTTTCACGGCTAAAGCAATTCACTAATCTTATTTTCTAATTCCACCACGTCTTTTATTAACTTATTTTTCATCTTGTAGCCCACACACAACCGTAACATTTAAATAATGTCACATTGGTATCTGTACCATCTTAGCCTATGTCTAGTCAGGTCTAGTTATTGAGCAGTATTTTAAAAGCTACTGCAATTTGAAGAGACAATTTAGATCTAGGCTATGCTAAGAGAAAGGAAAACACATCCGTGCCAAATTAGGCTCTGATGAGGCTCTTGATCACTTTCCCTTCTCCTGACAAAAACAGAAGGTGCTAGTAATGCTGAGAAGGTCTGTGTCCCCAGTGAACAGATGTTAATAACAAAGAGCATCTTCCTCATGTTAAACAGCTGAAAGAGGAGATATTGCAGCCATTGATAAGGATACCCATATATCATGCATGCTAAATGATGACTAAATAATTAAAATCTGTGCATGATACTTGTTTCAGGCAAGTAAAGCAGATCACAGTTTTAGTGGTCAGAGGAAATGAAATGCAGCTTCGCAGAAGTGATTGTCACTGAACACACAGAGCATTCTAGTACGTACAAAAAAAATTAAACTTGGAAAAAGGAAATTGACTGTGAGTGGCTTATTCAGGAATGAGGGCTGGCAATTCAGTGGTGGTTTGCCTTCCAGTTATTTTGATGCATTGTTTGAATATGGATTAACATGTGGGGAGAGTGAAAGGAGGGAGGTGATGAGCAGAAAGTTCTCCTGGGGTGAGGCGGGTGGCTGATGGCTCTCCTCTCTTCTTGGCCAAAAGAAGTCATGGGTGGATAGACTGACGATATTTCCTGCAGTGGGGGAAATAGTCGAGCGGAGCCAACCACAGCCCATTATAAATGTTACATGCTCCGTGGTCTCCACTTTACCAGCTCTGCTTGTATTGGCAGGAACACTGGAGCGATGGTATAGCCCCAAATCCACCCAAGCAAACCTCACCCAACTCCCACATTCCCTTTGTTCTAAGCCTGTGATCTGCCGTGCCCCCGCTAGCAGCAAGCTCCCCCCGCACACATCTGTGTGCACAAGTGGAGGAGAGCTCTCCATTTCCTGAGGCTTTCCCGTGTGCCGTGGCCAGCTGAACTCGTGGAGACCCATGCAGAGAGCATGTTATCTCACTTCTCATAAAATGAGCGATACAAAGCCGGGGCAGCTTTGTTAGCTGTCACACAGACCTTTCCTTCGAAGCAGGAGGGAAAAAACCCAACCTATTATTCAAAACATGAAACAAGAGCTGGTTGAAATTACTTCTTTGTTTCCATCCATTTACAGAAATTGATTAAGTGAATTTTGAGGAATATGCGTAAGTGTATGTTCTGTGAAAGGTATATTGACTTGGAGTATTAAAATGGAAGTTAAAGTGTAGCTTTTTACACAATTAATTTAAAGCTGATTTCACTCAATAAATTTGCATAAGCATATATGGCAAAAACATTGAGAACTACAGCAATAAGAGCACTTTAGAAAATGATTGAATTAGCAACTTAGCTAACAATGAACTGATATTCCCTAGGAAGAACACGCTGCTGTACTCACCTACACTGCTTCTCCGAGACTAGTGCTCTTTGATAACCTAAATTCTGTGGGGAAAAAAACCAAACACATCTGTATGTCATGATGTTGTGGCAATCTACCCGTTTTCTACCAGTTAGGAAGCTTACAAACGTCAACAATGCATGAAACTTCAATTTTCAAATTTAAAAGTGTAGAAAAAATTTTCGCTCATTTTCTCATCAATTTCTGATATAGTAGTAGTGAGAAGAGTGAGCTATGTTTTCCAAGCGCAGTTGTGGTGTCCTGATATTAATTACAGAGTAAATGCAATAATACAAATAACTTACATCCCATGATTCTCATTTTGTCTTTGTACTTTTCTATTACACCCATCCTTTTAGTATTAAAGCATTAAAGTACCAAATAGCATATGCAAGCCTATTTTCATATTTATATTTTTAAGCATGGTACTTTTTCCTTCCAAAGACTTTGTGCTGATTAACCTCAATATATTTCCGTTATAGAAGGAAAGTTTTAATTTTGTAATTGTTTTCATAAATGTAGAATTTGTCTAAGGCACAGATACGTAAGGCATATGTCTGAAACTATAGACTTTGTTCTATATTCTGTTTCTTGCTTCATCGCCAATAATCTTACATGATGTAGAGTGCTCCAGGTTACTAATGTTACTTAATCAAAGGTTATTGTTTCTATACATCCATGGTAATAGTCAAAGGTTGTGGCCAAAGAGTTAAAATTCTTCTTAAAAAGAACTGAAACAGTAGCAGGAGATCAACAGAACATCTAATAATGTGTTCCTAAATGTTGTAATGCTTAAAGTAGATATCCACTGGTTGCACCTTTGTGAGAAGCCAAAAAAATTTTGATAAATATTTGAGTTGAAATATACATGTGCGGCACCAGGTAGCCATGTGTGCAAGGAGACAGGAATGCATGACCTGGACACAGTTTCGGTCTTTTTTATGTCATTGGAAGTGTGTCCCTGGCTTTAACAGGCAACAGAGAGCAATGCTAAGGAAGTGACAGTACATGAGTAGCCTTCCAGCTAGAATGAAACAATAGAAATTATGGAGTCTATTCTTTTTCTGTGTGATTTAATTTTTATCTTGTATTCTAAACTTACATTTTCCCCCATACTAGTAAGGCTTTTTTTTTTTCCTTTAACAGCCACTAATTGTTGCAATTATTTGTTACTAGTAGAAGAAGGAGTCTTGGCGTTATATTCTTGTCCATGATCTGAATTTATTTTCTGTAGATGTATTTATATTGTTTCCTCTCTAAAATAAATACCTGAAAAAAATGAAATGTATTAATACTAGATTGTTTCATAGAACCCTAAAAAATTACTTTTAGGTTGGACTGCTAGTTGAAGATGCATTTGGAAACCATAGAGGTTGAAAGTATTCCAAAATCCAGATATTTCAGATTATAGTTTTAAGCAGTTGTCTTTCTGTCTTAGAGGTTTGTGTGTGTATGAGTTAAAAGCAAAAAAATGCACATTAAAACACCCCCCATAACACATTTGAGAGTCATAAAGCAATTGTTTAGCATATAGTAACAACTGTAAAGTCTACAGACACAATAAGTAAAATGGAGAAGAGTATTTTAGCAAAAGGATATTTTGCCAACTAGGAAAATGCTCTTAATTGTAGAGAAAGGAATCTTTTAAACCAACTTGACAAGGTACATGCAAAAATTAATGTTATACGGTAATGTTCTTTTTAGTGAGTAGCTTAGGTTGATTTATTCATTTAGGTAATTATGTACCACAATATTAGTAATTCAGAGTTAAATTGAATTAGGAAACACAGAATAAATTGAAACTGTAGTCATATTTCTTTCTCACTGTGTAACGAACAGAGATGTATTGATGTAAGTTCTAAGTGTACTACATAAGTTAAATTCCCTAGACTGCAATTTGATCAAAAAGCATTAGACATTTACTTAGGCTATAATAGGTCCTTGCCATTGGATGGCAGTAAAATTCTACATCAATCACTAGAAGCAAAGCGAAGCTAGGAAAACAATAGGATTTTTCCTTTTTTATTTAAGAGTGGAAAGCTTGAGGGGGGATGGTGATCTCTTAAATGCTGTGATAAGCACTAATATTAAAATATGTTTCCTTTTTCAATGTTAGGAGTGTTTTAGAAATAGTAAACTCAATTTTTTATTATGTGGAGAATAATTTATTTCTTGAAAATAAAAAGCAAATCTGAACATATTGCAAAGACAATGCAAATATATTCTATTTATTGCTACTTAATATTCGAGGTTTCTATATATATGTTTTGTTTACTATTTTACTCAATGTGATTTGTTAAATTTTGCACAATATGCAAATTATTTTTCAATAATCAGCCTTCTCTAGTAGCATTGTAAAAGATTGCTTATTTTCTTCTACATCTATAGTAAAAGATTGTTTCTTTTCTTTTACATCTATATTATTATTGCCATTATAACCTCCACAAAAGAATCCCATTTTTAATGAGAATAAAATCCATCTTTTCTGTATGTGCACATGAACACAGCACATGTACATGAAAACATCCTCTATATAGACAGAGCCTTTTTGTACAGCAGTCTTGTACCATAGGCCGTGTTTTACCACCTTTGCTCAGACCCATGCCAGAATCAACACCCATTCAAGTTTCTGGAAATCTAGCCTGTGAGGGAATTAAGTTACTGTGAGGTGATCAGCACCAAAGATTCCCAAGTTACTAAAACAAAATTACCCGATTTAGCTCTATGTCTTGACCTTGATTAGTAATGTCAAGATTTAGACCAGCGGTAAGTACAACACCTTTCTTTTAGTTGATATTGCAATTAAAAAAAGAATAAAATGCAACTACCATGTTCTTAAAAGACTATTTATATAAACTACAGATTAAGTAAAGAGAAAAAAAGATTAACCAGCAAATTTTCATGCAAAATTATTTTACATTTTCCACTTCCTACCGAAAATGGTATTGGGAAGATTCCTAAAACACATGTGCAAATTAATTTCACTTTTAAGTGTGCAACTCCTGAACAGTGCAAATCAAAAGGACTATTATGAATACATTTACTTACACATTAATTAAACTGGTTTTGGATTAGGCCCTTTTTATACTAAAAATAGATTTTATGTGGTTATCAAATATATAGAATTATACAAGACTGAATTAAATAGAACAAGAAATGTGTTCAGCATATGGTCTTATATGAAGAAATATAAATTCTTATGTCTTCATTCAGTGTTTTTAAAAAATTTGTTATAAATTTAGTAGGTTGAGTTACCATGTAAATGGCCATAAAATGAGTCAATTGTTTTTCACAGTGTATTCAGGGTGGTCTAAAAAGAACCTAAAGGCTATTAATCAGGATTTCCTGGGATCAAACCACAGACTTGGTGGCAATTTATTCACTCACTTTATGTTTAAAGATCTGTTAAAAGGATCATAGTAGGCATTAAAATTTGGAAGTCATGTAAAAAAAACCTGTTATGAAAAAAAAAAAAAAAAGAAAAAAAATGGCTTATCACAAACCCATTCTTAGGAAAGAATGTGTGAAATATACACAATGGAACAATATTAATCTGGATTTTATGACAGTAACTTTAAAGTGAAGCAATGCCATAAACCTAGTGATATAGTCTTAGTTTCACTCACAAGGCTTATGACTACAATGGTCCTGAACTAAACCAAGAAATCCCCACAGAAGTATTTCTCCCCCACACTAAGGGGGGAGAGAAATCTTACAACTATACTATCAGCTTTAGGAGCTTGGGCAGTCCCAGATAAGTCAGTTGAATTACTCATGTATTTAAGATAATCATATAGTAGCAGGATCAAACGTCTAAGATTTTGTGGTTGAAATCCCCCAAGACTTAGTACATGGGACTAAATCTTCTGAGGTCCAGAACACTATAAATTCACTTATATTTAGTGAGACTGAACTGCCAGAAGTTGGCTGTTCATATTCTTTGCACATTTATATTTAGTCCAAGAAGTGTCATTAATACTCATGAGCAGAATTTCTTTAGGTGTTCAGAATTCTTAATGCATCAGAAATTGGGATTTTTGGCATTTCACAGAAGGGGTTTGGTGCAATATAGGATCAACAGCAGCTGAAATAAAATTTACAGTGCTGTGATATGCAAAGTCCTTCAAAAGACCATATTCTTCTAGAGGCATGTGTTAAGCCTACATTTCCTTATTAGCAAGAAACTAAACAAGCTACTCCACTATAGTCACTCAGTGATATAAATGAAGCCCATATAATATCTAGTAACCTTTCAACTACCATGCAGATATTTCTAGCCTGAATCTGACCTTACTTACATCACACACCAGTCTAATTCTACTTTTCTTTTTAGCTCCTAAGTTGCTGTCGTGTAAAAAGACCTGGGGTGATAGTGTGACACTTTCAGTGAGCTTTAACCTAATCCTTGAAAGTGTGCTTTAGATTTTGCAAGAGGAAAATACTAAATTTGCATTTTCAAAAACTTTAAAAAAATGCAATGGGATCACCAGATATGCTGAAGTGTATAAAAAAATAACACAAATTAAGAACAAACAACTTCTAAGGTCTTTTTTTACACAGTGGCCAACTGCACACAAAGTAGCTGAACTTGAGAACTGCACTGATTTTTTGGTGAAAAACTATCATATATACATAAAGTTTAAAATTAAAAACATCTTTATTAAAAGTAAAGTCTTGAGCAACTCAGGAAACAGTAAGATTAGACCCATGCTCAGACAGCAACAGGCTTATACTGACTGTTGTTAGTGACCAAGTGTGTCTGCTTGTTGGTTAGTTACTGTTCTGTTTTACAAGTCAAATTTCTTGGGATAACATCCAGATATTCAAACCGCTCTAATTGTCTTCTGTAGACAGGAGTTGGGGAGGAAGAAAAGAGGTGTGGGGAGAATGGCAGAAAAGTACTAGCTAGATGTCCTAAAAGTCAAATGAAAATTTCAGAGTCAGATGAGCTGTGGACATCTGACTAAGTAAAAGATGGGTAGAATGGGACTGGGGAAAGTGTGCAGAGAACCAGAGAATAAAGCAGTAAGGCAGGAAGTTGGAGAGTCAATAAGGTGGACAAAGTAGAGTGTTGAAATGTCAATGAGTCATCGCAGTGGGGAGGCAGCTGGATTGCAGGTGCTGAGTTCGGGGAACTATGGCAACACCAGCAGAGAAGTTTTTCCAAATGTCAGAATTTAGTACCATCATCAGAGGGCAGGGCTGGTGTTAGGTAGGTGCTGAGTGTTTCTGTTAGCACTCTGGTTCCTCCCCAGTGCAGGCAGACCTTCCTTCCAGAGAACCAAAGGACTTTAGTCTTCCCTTCTAATGAAGAAAATAATCAGAATTTCCATAAACTTTCAAAAATTGCCTTCCTATCCCATCCAACAATTATTATTTTCTAAATTATTGAAATAAAAAGAACCTACTTGTTATTCAAACTTCCTCTTATTCTGAATAATTTCAAATAAAATTATGTCCTAACCTGACTGTACTAACAGCGAACTTTAACTCAGGACATTAGAACCAGAAAGGACTCCAATTGTGCTTAAGACTTAGGTCTTTAAAAAGTAGCTAATTTACTATGCAATGCCTAATTTCCTATGAAAATCTCAGACCAAGCCCCATATCTGGATCCAGTAGATACTCGTTCACTTTTAATGGAGATAGAGTTCTAGAGAACTGAAGTCTATACTCACCTCCTATGATTTACTAAGTTGCTGTACTGATTGGTAACTTACCACTTTTATCCCCTGAAGAATAACCAGTGATGTCACCAGCTCAAACTTTGGGCATGCCACCCTGGGACAATCAAAATAGAAGGATCTTGTATGTGACAAACCCCTGAAAAGGGAATTGAGTAAGCAATGACTAGTTGAAAAAGCGAGCTGCTTTTTTCCTTATGTGGGAGTCTGTCATTAATATATTTCTAATACCCAGAACTGGTCTTAGTCTTACAGATATCTGTTTTCCATGTAAGATCCCAACTGGCAATGCACAGAAGTGTACAGAAGGAAAAGGACTGAAATGCTGACTTAACTCTGTAAGATTGTAATCAGCTACTCTTCCCACACAGTGAGATGTCAGGTCAGACTCCACGAAGCAGTTTGCAAATTTTTGCACAAGTGAAATTATTTCCCAGTCTCTTTTATATATGTTGGTGCCCAAAATACTCCCCCAATGGAACAGAGAGACTGAAACTTTCATCTTACGTTATTAAGTTGGGCGGTACGGGTGATCTGACGTGGAAAAGGCTCATTGTGAGTATCTCGTTTCGTCAGTTGCAACATTTTTGCATACAGAAGACTTCCAAAACACAGACAATTTTTGACTTTTGGAGAGGAAGTATGAAGGATCTGTACTTCCAAACAGGTCACTCGATGCTCATACAGGATGTACATTCCTCCAGTCACATAACAACACAAAATTATGCCAAGAAGTCATTAGCTATAAAATAAGTAGCAGAAACCATATGCTAAAAATAGATTTGGAATACAATCAAGTAATTTAGAAACTGTGATACCTTTACTTGAAATACAAATAATCACAAATAGTAAAAAGAAACTTGCAAGAATCCAGTAATTCAAGAATTAGAAACCCTGCCCAGAAAAAGCAAAATGTGAGTCGTCTAGAAGAGCACTCACTAGAAGCAGCTCTCTCAGCTTTTAACTAGAATCAGCTACAGAATGTCTCCAAAGGATGTCTCCAGTGGATAACGTCTGGTCGTGAGGATGCACAGCATATCAGCTCATCTCCTCTCCACCCTGCCAGGTTGCCCTTCTACTCTTGGTACGCCCCAAGCCACCAGGTATGCGACTGCAGATACCTACAACTACCACACAGCCCTCTGAGTGGGGATTAAGCATCTCTGTTAGTTGGTTGACAATGAACTCTTTAGCTTCCTGAGCTCAGACCTCCATGCATAGGCAAGCCCCCAGTTAATTTCCAGTCATGATTAGTTTTTGACAATATTTAAGATCTCCGAATTGGTATTTATTTTGAGGCTCTTGATATGCAAATCACTTATGCTAAATTCTGCAGCTTTGACTCAGTTTATATTATCAGCATTTACCTGCAAATATTTGAATAAACACAAGTGAGACCATCCTTTTACAACCCTTTTAAGATCAAAGAGTCAGTATTCTGCCTTTGAGGCTTGTCAGTTTAAAACCTGCACTAACAATTAAAGAATTCCCCCTCCTCTCTTTCTGCTGTCTTCTCCCCCCACAAAACCAAGAATTAAAAGATTCCACTCTGCAAGAAATGTCCAGTTTTATATCAGAACTTCTCATTAACAAGTAAACGTGGGCTGTTCTGCAATATTGTTTCACTGCTCTTCTGTTTAATGGGCTCCATCCTGCATGGATAAAACCTAAGGATGAAAAAGGGGCTCTGGAGACATCTAAGCTTCCATTAAAAATTAGATTTATTTTGTATCATTTCACTAGGAGTACCCTAGGATTTTTCCCAGGGTAGTTAGTATCAGAATGCCATAGGAAAAACACTGTATGTGTAAGTATTAATATGCCTACTGCTGACATCTCCCAGTCAATAAGATGGAGTTTTGTGTTTCTTGGATATGTAAACAGGTCATTGCATTTTTCATAAGCATACGAAACATTTGAAAGTATATGGTACAGTAACTAAAGAAAAATATTCCACATGGTGGAACACATTTTTATTATACTACACTGGTATTTCTGAGCCAACATCACTCTCCTCACTGGGATGCAGAGTCTGTAAAGAAGACAGAAGTAGCCCACTTCTGTTCTGTAGGAGAGAGAGGTTGTCTTTTGTTTGTTTTCAGAAGCAAGATGATGCTCAACATCAACTTAGAGAATTTATGTTTTCTATTTTAAAATATAATTTTTCAACCTGAAAATATTCCAGAGCAGAATACGATTATTGGCTGTTCCATGGTCTGTCAGTTTCTTGACTGGCAGGCATCTCTAGCCACATTTAGCAATTAGAATAGCTCTTCAGAGTATTCACTCTGTCTTAAAAAACGATGACACTATTTTTCCCCTTGAAAAATAGCCACCCACACCTATGGCGTGCATGGAGCTATAAATGCTCATGGTCTTGAGGCTATTCTTCAGCAACAGTCTGTGGCCACCTGCACCACCCACTGCTGGCGCCCCAACCTCCTTTCATTCTGAAAGGGCAACTCTGAAAGAGGAGGTTGCAATATATTTTTGCAACCACAAAGACAGAAAATAGCATTTTCTGTGTTATTACTATGACTCCAGATGGGTGGGAATAACCATAAAAACAGGCCGTTCTCTAGCTGACCTAAAGCAAAAAGTATAGGTTTGCATGTAGAGAAGGATATTAGAAGTATAAAAATGATAAACAAAATGTATGAATGGATAAAGCTTGAACTCATAACAGATTCCAGTTCACTCTAGGTTTGAGTTACGGTTCACTGCTTTGCACATAGTCTTATCAAAGAACTTCTTGTAATTTTTCCAGTGCTGTGAGAAAAGACAAAGCCAAAATGTCTGGAAAGCATAAATACACTTTTATACCTACGTTTTCTAACAATTTTTTTGAGAACTTCTGTATTTTGACTACTCACTGTTATTTCCTGACTGTATGGATACAAAACCATTTTCATTGCAGTGTATTTTCTATAGTGATTAGCCAGAAGTTGGCCAAAGTTAATTAAGGTCTTTGTCACAATGGGCAGCTAAGATACAAGTGTATGAATTCATTTGGGAAAATGATTACATAATTAATTGCCAACTAAATTAAGATGAAAGAAAATATATAGAAAGTATATATTTTGACTGAATAAACGTAGGTTATTGTTGTTTGTCTGCTTCTCTTCCTCCCTTATAGCAAGGTCTTTATGCAAACCATTGTAGTCAGTGGTACTCTGTGTGCTACTTCTATGATTGTGTTGCACTTCTTAAATATTGTGTGCTCAGCTTGTGGCTTATACTAGTGGCTGAAGTGTCATGAAGTAAATTAAAGCACATGTTTAATTAATATGACCTTAGTTGTGAAAAAATAATCTGATATTTTCAGATCTGTGGGACACTGAATATTTGCAAATAAAACAGTTCTGTTTGTCTTCGAATGTAAGTCACAGAGTGTGATTATTTCGTCAGTTTGTATCAGAGGAACTAAAAGCTACAAAGCCAGTTTTCCTCCTGCAAAGTAAACATTTATCAATGTTTGAGAAAGACTTGCAATTGCATAAATGGAATGCTATCAAAATATCACAAAATATGTGAAATTGAGAGATATCAGATATTATCTCAACATATTGAAATATTCAACCTGCAATCAAGAGTTCAAAACAACCTCTATCAAAAAAGATAACTGCATTTATTCTAGGTATCATTCTGCAGACTGGAAAAGATGAGATTGTGTGAAATGGATGGTATTCTTATTAAAAAAAAAAAAAAAAGAGAGAGAGAGAAAGAGAGACAAAAATTCATGCCTTAGAAATAGAGCAGAAAACTATATAATGCTTAAGTGGTCTTCACAACCCGTGCCCATAATGGCAGTGATACACCACTTCAGCCGGAATAATTTTGAAGGAGTTGTGTCTGGGAGAGGCTTTATGACTCCTGTATTTCTCAGTTGCATAATGTTCATTAGGACTTAACATGTTCTTGAGAGAAGACAACTCAACCATTTCTCTTAATTTGGCTAAGGAAATAAGCAGTAGCTCAGGTGAATATAAGACTACAATTGCATGAGATTATTCAATTTTTATTTGAATTGAATTGCAAAATAAATTATGTGTTTCATGCCCTTGGAAAGTAAATAGGATAAGACAGCAGTATGAAATAACGTAAGCAAAAAGCACAAGCGTAAGCAAAAAAGTGACCAAAAAAATCTCATAGGAAGAGTTAGAAAAAAGAGGTCACAGTCAAGTCTTCCAGTTACCATGATGCCTATTTATTCATACACACCTTTACACGTATTTCTTTATATGTGTATTTATTCATGCATGAGATACAGTAAGTCGTCTCAAGGAGAAAGTCAGGGAAGTGTGAAATTAGATCTGAAGCAGATTGATATGAAAGAAAAGAAAGATGAAAACAAGACACACCCACAAGAGAAAAGACAGAGTGTGGGGAGGAGAAAGTGAAAGATCAGAGTTGAAGATAAAGGGCCTAGTGACAAGGGACAGAGGAAATTAGGTGTTTGCTGTTGCTGTAGGAGTTTAGTCACAGTCTGGAAAAGTTCTCTAAACAGGCAGGGTGTAGGCTCAGGAAAGCAAAAACTCCTGAATGTTTGGTTAAACACTGATAGATGCTGAAGCTTTTGTGGAAACCTGAATTTTGGAGAGATCAAGAAATATATGAAAGGTCCTTCTTGGAAGACCTTCTGGGGAGATGAAGGAGAAAAGGGAAAACACAGGTTAAAACTGTGAAGATCTCAAGCCTCACCCTGACCAGGAGGAATCATATTCTGATAATTCCTTGTATCTGCCCACTTCTGCAGCTTCATACACAGTATCCACACAGTCCTTGGAGAAGGTCAAGAGTAACGATGTTTTGTAAGCCATAGCTCTCTCTTTACTGGGCAGACCAAGAATGATATTGCCTTTGAAACATATAAATGGGACAGAAGGGCATTAAACAAAGTTATGCTTCATGCATTCTATTGTTGTTTTCTTTATAGCAAAATATAGGTTACTTTAATGAAAAGTAAAAAGAATTCATAAAATTATGTGAAAACTAATTTCACAGAACAAACCACACAGTACAAAATCCAACATTTTTTCATAAAACTGGTATCTGACAACACCACTAGCTTAAACAGCAATTATTTTATGAAATCCCAGCATTTCTTAGTGCAGAAAAGGGAATTTTATGTTAATCATATTTAGTCATTTAAACCTAATTACAGAAGTCTTCAATGCATAACCACAGAAACTGAGAGAGCTGTTCCAGCTCTAGAGAAGCTTAGAGACTGCATAGGTAGCCCAGCTGAATGGGTTAGAACTTCACTGGTTAACTCAGGTGCATAAAATCATGGAGGCAAGTACTCTGGCAAGCCTTTAACTTGGCCACCTGCATCCAACTGGTAAGTCAACTCTCATGTCTCCTTTGCTATCTTTGATAGCATTCATCTGTACCCTGAGAGGGCTGTCATCCCTGCAGTTCCCCATGTGGCATCTGACCTTGCTGGGGGACAGTTAGATGAGCCAGGCAGGAGGGCTAAGGGCAATCCCTACCTCTCGGGCCACAGCCTGCCAGAAACTGCAAAGACATTCTCACCTCAATGTGCCAGGTTCGGCAGGGACATGGGGACTTCTGCAGGCAATGTCACCAGCCATTACCACCCCCCGAGGCTCTGCCAAACTGGAAAATAGCAGACGGGAATCCAGGACAAAAGGGGCCACACTTGGCAAACACTGGCTAAATTCTATTGTAAATCTCTACTCTGGTAAAATTATTGTCACCAGTTCTACTGACAAATGTTTGCCATGATTAAGGAAAATGTAATCACCATGTTGTTTCAATAAGAATTTTTTTGGAACAGAAGCTGTTGCACTATGACTGTACATATATCATTAATAACAATTATTAATATTAGTATTGTGATAACATCCAAAATGTGCTAGTACTTCCCAGAAATCTCTTTTACAGCATTCAGCGGAGAAAAACTAAGTGGACATGAATGTGAATTGCCTAAGGTATTATCTTGAAAAAAAAAAAAAAATAAAAACCCTTCATTAATAGTGTGGGGATATAGGAAAATATAGAGCTATTTCTTGTTTCAGTGCTCCTACTTGGAAAGATGTAGCAAAAATTTGACCATTAACCTGAAGGGAATGAAAATGTGTGTGTTTTAATGTACATAACTATGTCTGCTTTATGAAACAAAGATGCCTATATAGCATCAGACTGAGCTCCAAACAGAAAAGACAAACTTCTACTGAGAATTGATGTTAAAAAATAATGAACAGAAATATTTCCATGAAGCTTGGCAGGAATACGTACACTGTAGATGAACAACTGTTTTAACAAATGTTCAATAGAAGTATCCAGAATCCATGGAGGAAATAGCATAACTGCTGATGTCTGATTCCATTAGGATCAGTACCAATGCACTGCTAAATTATTACAGGATATTTTATGAACTGTTATTGATGATTTAGTGGCAGGCTAGGTTATGTAGCTTACAAGCTGTCACCTTTAAGGTGAGGCCAAAAGTGAGCCCAAGGATATATTCTAAAAGAAAATGTAACAATTATTATAGCATGCGTGTCAGCAAAGTTCATATGATTCATTGTCCTTCTGGTAATAGGAAAGCTGTCAGTGGGTGCTCTTGGGCATGGTTCAGCTAACTATATAAAGAATGTTCTCTTAAACATTCACCTACGGCTTGGGATTCAGAGGTTGCTTGTCTGATTAAATGGAAAGGAGGTAATTTAAAAGCATCTTCCTTTCCAAATATGTTACTGTCAATTGGCTTTGGTTCAGAGGTTTCCAATCTGAAGTACATGAGGCAGCTGCAGAAGAACTCTATTAATATTCCTGCATAAAATGCTTTCTTAGCCCAGGTCAGCTCCCCTATGCACTTTGGATGTATTAAAACTTTAATGTTTAACTGAATTGACAAGCGATGGGTTTCATAATCAATGTGCACAAAGGACATGCCATTCCCAAGGAAGCTCAACATTTATTAAAAATAATGATAAAGAGGAGAATATCAGGTGGGGGCTACTGTGCAGTGTTTTGTTCCTATATAGTTCATGTATTGTGCCAGATACCCCTGCGATATCATCTGGCTTAAAACTGGGCTGAAGCTCACTTTTATTCCAGTATTAAGTAAATGAAAGTTATGAATATAGTTAAAATAGGGACTGTCAATCTAAATGTTCAAGAAAAGGCAAAAATAAATCTGTGGCATATTTTCCGTAGTGTTTTGCCACAGGGTGATTTCTGAACTCACAGCACAGATGTTTTAAATATGATACAACCTATCTGCTATGATGTTCGATGTTAATTCCTTCTGAAATATGTACTAATTTAGGGGAGGTTATGTTTTCTTTTGATGAAGTAGCTCAGCTCCCACCAGCATTTCCAGGAATTTTTTCACTGTTTTGTGTTTTTTTTTTCTTTAATATGTAATGCTGGAACGAAGTGGCAGGATCTTTCACAGAAAGGCTAACTTACAGTAGTTTTTGTGTAATGCTCTACAGATGTAGATGTTCCCCAGATGTGAACAGACTAGAAAGTTAGTTTTGTCTCTGGGTATTCATTTGCCATATAAATCTCCCAACACATTCTTATCTGCTATGTAAATAAGATGTGGAACTCCAATAGTGTCTCAGCCTCCTACAGCAGATGGTATAGTGAGATTTACCACACCATTACATTTAATGGGATTGAATTCATTTGGATTTCTTGATGTTCACTCTGTCCTTCTCTGAGCAGCAGTGTTGCCAATGTTCCTGATTATATATGATTTGAGAGAGTGCTTAAGGAAGAAAAAAAACCTTTATCTTAGAAATATGAGTATTTTCTGTCAAGTTTTAAAGTGTGTATGTATTGCATTTCAGAGGATTTATAAGCCCGATGAGAAAAGGATGTTTAATGAATATTCAACAAAGAACTTGAAGTCATTACATTTGAAGATTTTTCTACATATCAGCTACCCAGTTAACTGTTTTAGTACTAACACCATTGTATATTCCTTTGGAAAGAAATGAGTGTTTTACCTCGTCACATCAGTGTAGGCAGAGTGAAAACAAGCAAAAAGTATCTATGTTGAGAAAAAAAATCTTTTAAAAACATAATTCAAATATAAATTTTTTATTTTCTTTTCAAAGTAACGCTGGCTCACCATATGCAATAATTATGCTAAATTAATAAATAACATTTTCAAAATTGAAGTGCAAACTGACATTGGTAAAACATAATTTAAAATGACAGTGTAAAACACTGTCAAATTCTTCTAGCGAATTGTCTTTTCAAAAATGCTGCTGCAGATGCCTTGATCTGCTTGTTCCACAAATTGCTGTGTACCCAAAATGACATCTAAAATGTATACAGATGTTGTGTGCAGTCATACATTAGCTGGTGCTTGAAATTATTTTGTCTGCGTAGCATACTATCATTTCTGCAATACCATGTGTGGCCTGAAATTTGACTCAAACCAATCCTGTGAATTTTATCATGCTATCCTCATGATAGTCATCTACACCACTGAAATACTCTTACAGGACAGCTGAATGAGGAAAAAACATGTCTTTTTATAATTAAACTTCGTAAGGATTTTAGAATTTTTCCACCTCAAAAGTACCCAGCTTTTCTAATTAAGTAAAAGTTATTTCTGAAGTCAGGCTTCAGGCTCAAGAGATCTTAACCATTTCATAAATTGTTTTATGAATTGTAAATCAGTCATCTGATGGGCAATAACACACTCTTTGCTACAGTGCCAAGCAAGGATAGCAATAATGCTGAATCTATCATGCATGAATGAAAAACCTTTAATTAGCACAGTGAATGGCAAAAATCTCACTTTTCCCAATAGCATATATATGCAATAAAACCATTTCTGTAGCTGATCTGGTTTGCACTCAGAATTCCTATTCCAATGATCACTACAACTTTTGCTGTTAATTTGAATTTAACTGAAAAGTGCATTGTCAAAGTTCTGAAACTAATGGAACACTATGGAACTGATGTTTTGATCTAAATAATACAAGATCATGGGATAAACAGGTGATTCCACCAAATCACCAAACTGAAGGTAACGGAGCCATGACCACACTGGGAGCTCTGGGCTGGGCTTCCTGGGAAGAGGCTGGAGAAGGCTACGGGTCCCTTTGCCCAGCTCCCACGAGCTTGCACCCTCACAGCAGAAGTCAAAATGCAATAAATTGTCCTCTTAAAAGTGCTGGGTTTACGAAAGACAGAATTTTAATGGAGAAATATTCTGATGGAGAGCTAAGCAAGCCCTAGTTTACGTCAGGTCGCCCTCTCCCACCGCCACAACGCCTGTGCTGTGAGCTGGTTTTGACAACACGATCATTTTGCTTGCAGCTGTGAGGAAGACATAGCAACAGAGAGACATGTTCCAACTCTTGCACAAGGATTACACGTTGCTGTACTGTGTGCTCACTGACTCTGAATGCTAACAAAATGTAACCCCTGGGAAATACCTTTGCTTTACTGTGACTATTGGCAGCTTTGTCTACAAAAGGAAATAAAGAATCTAAAAAAAAAAAAAAAAATTGGGGAAG
>NW_010110319.1:80441-143626 GCF_000699245.1 Pterocles gutturalis | reverse complement strand
CATTCCTGACTCATCTCTACTATAGTTTATAGTTGAAGAGAAAATAAGAGCTCTATAGATCTTTCATTTCAGTGAGACTTCACTGACAAACTTTTTCCCCTTTCAAAGACAGCACCTTCAGGTACAGCAGCCCTGCTTTTCCACACACTCTGTGAATCACTTCTTCACTCCCTGGCTTTGGTGGCAATTAGATCAGACTATAGGGATATCTCATTTTTCTGTTGCTTATCCATAGTTTTTGTTACCTTCTACCAAGGATATTAATGATTTACAGTATATTAATGATATGCCTATGTTGGTGTTCAGGAAATTAGCTACAGGAGGTTGCTGTAGGCCCAGAGGAGTTTTCCTGTTTCTTTGATTTACTCATGGCAGACAGTTCATTTTTTATGGGGAGGGGGAAAAAAAAAAAAAAAATACCCAACCAAAACAACAAACACACACAAACATTGTGGCTGATTTCCCGCGGTTAAAGGGGAAAAAAAAAAAAAAAAGCCCTGAAAAAGCTCAAGCACCTGTTATTTTCCAAATATTTATATTCTCATGGTGAAAAACCTGGGGGGGAAGAGGGGAGGGAAGCACTTGCCATGCAAAACCAAACCTCCAAGCTGTTCCAGACACTAGTCCTAATACGTGTATGTATATCTTTCATATATTAACTCCAATGCCTTCTGAAGAATTTTTTTTTGGACTTTTTAGGCAGAAAAGTCCCCAAGAAAAACTAACTGTCTCAAGTTGATTCTAATTTTGCTTGAATATTGAACTTCTAATGACTCATGCTGGTTTAAACTAAGTAGAGACTCTCCGTGAGATGAACCAAGGAAGCATTGTTTCATTCTGAGTAAGTCCTCAGAGTTTGAATGTGTGTTTGGATCAGATTATTTTCTTTGAAAACCTGTGAGAATAGATTTTCTGTAAGATACTGTTGGTACTTGCTTCTGCAATATCAGAGGAGCTCCATTATTTAATGTGTCGTTTGCAGTCCTAGTAACATGAAAGACACAGGAGAAAAAGTTCATAATATGTTCGCACATCAAAGTCTTTGGGTTCTGACTTTTACTAAAAGAGTGACAAATTCATCTGAGTCAAACAAAGGTCTGTCTGCTCTTTTTTTCCTCTATGGTTTGGAATCTTCCAAGCACAGGTATGCAGGCAGTAAGTGCAGCAGGGAATTTAAGGGTAAACTTAGGTAAAGGAGTGATAAATCAGAATTCCACTTTTATTTAGTCAATGCATCATCCACCCACTTAGATACATCAAATAGAGGAATTTATCCACTTTTTTATAAAGCACTACAGGATACATTCATAACCCAGTGGATGACAAGAACATTGCATGAAAGATACTGATATTCAGGTAAATTAGGAAACAGTTACTGAAATTGCTTTCATTTAATTGCTTGGGGGCTGTTCCATGAGGAACAAACGAAAAAGAGACCTGTCTACGCAAGCAACAAAACCAGCCCAAAGAGTGAAAGGGAATTATCCAGTGAGATACTATTACAAGAGTTACTCTCCCTTCTCTGTGTAATCCCAAGGTAAAACAAACTTATCCACGCTTCCTAAAGTTGCTTGCTGACTCCCCACCTGTAGTTATTCGCACTAGCCAAGTTACCTGTGTAAATTGGAGCTGCCTAAACAATTCTTTTTCATTTAAAAAAAATCCTAGATGAAAATTTAATCTCTTCTTCCTATGTTGTCCTCAGTTTCACTTAAGGATTAGTTTGCATTTTCACTTTAATTATTCTGAAAAACAAATAACATAGTATCTGACCATTTCATTAAAAGTGGGGATTAGATCTGTCTACTTTTGAGCTGCTTCCTTAGCTTGTTCTAGAAATTCATGGTTCCTGGATATAGGAAGAAGATGCTACTGACTTAAATCAGCATTTTATGCACTATACATGGCTTTAGTAGCCATTATACCCCAGTCCATCTTAACTATACCACAAGACTCGAAGATTCCCTGGTTTAGAGAGGAAAAACAGGTAGAGTCTTCCACTAAAGTACCTATGATAGCAACTCCAGATGGGAAAACATTTTGAAATTATGGAGAGCCGGTTTCTACAGCTGCGTTACTTACACTGAGTAACTTCTTTGCTCTGCAGATGGTGCCAGTGACATCAGCGGTTCCTGCCACAGTCGGGTGCTAGACAGTACGAATTTCCTATCTAAACCTGGCCCTAAGGACAGTTCTAGCGCCTGAAAAGGACTTCTGTAGCACAAGAGGAAACATGCTTATCAGTCCTTTTGTTATTTGATAGTCACTATTTTGATATTTATTTTGTTTTAATCCTATCACTAAATTGAAAATTTTGACCACTTCTGCTATTACACTTTTGTGATAACTACTCTAAATTTCACATTGCTCATGCAGTTATGAACAAGATAAATTTGAGCCATGGACTGAACCTAGAAGGTTGTAAATCAAAAGGCACCACAGGTACTCTGTGTTCTTGTTAGCCAGTCCCTAGGATTTAGATAGGAAAAAAATTTTAAAACAGGAAAATAATATACTGTTAAAGTTGATTAGCTGACTGTAGTCTCCTAGATACAGAAGATTTCCTCCTTTTGCACAGCAGGTGCATGCATGACTTATGCAGGGGAAGCTCAATTTTGTAAAGGTTAAGTTTGATCAAATTGATTAAAAACAGATTTTTCTTCCATTCTATCGGTACCAGGTTTACACTTATGGGTTAGAAAGCTGTTTCCCAAAAGCCATAGTCATTTCCTCACTTTATTGTGTCTGTTAAGTATCTACAATTTCAGATAAGGAAACAATCCTTTTACTTGTAACTCGAAACTGCATTAAGTAGCCCCCTGCAAAAATGTTCCTGTTCACCTGTGACAAAGAAATTAAGTAAAAGTTAATTTCTCACAGCCCACTATATTTGGCACATCAATGCTCAGACCAGATGAAATGCTTACTTCAAGTAAAAGTACTTTTTCTTTTAGCAAGCCAGAAGAACAAAGTTTCCAAAAGCATCACACACAGAGAAATAAATTACTTTTCTCACTTGTCTGAAACTGAAAACACAGGTCTGGGACCTGCAAATGCTTAAAAATCAAGCTAAGCACTACATAGATGATTAGCAGTGTTGACTTTGACAGGGATTCTTATATAGATAAACACATGCATGAGGCTTGCATAGGACTGGAGAAAAGCTAGCCCTGTCTCTGGGAGACTGAATGCATTAAGTTCCCATTTGGAGTGTCTGGTAGTGGATAATGTTTGTCACCTTGTGGAAGATACTCAGCCTAGGGGCTAGACTGCTGGTTGGTACCTGGGCTGATGGCTGGTGGTGGGCAGAGTTTCAGCTCCTCGCCATGAAAAACCTTCACACCATCCAGGAATTATAATGGAATTTATTCAGGGTCATTAACTCCGCAGAGACAGCTGTGAGCACTAGTAAGATTTACTTAGCATGAGGATATAAGAATTAACCAATCTCCTAGATTATAGATACAAATCTATGCTCTGAATCTGTACAGATCAATGCTAAACGAATCGTTAATATTCTGTATGAAGCAGAAAATGAAGCTGATGAAAGCTGATCCCCCTACCTTGTCATTACATTCTCTATTACCACAAGTTCATCCAAAATTGCGACTCATTACCACTTCTCCAGCATCTGCCACACTCCACTACTGTCCCTGGAGCACTCAGAGAGTCAAATATGTTTACTAAAGCATAAAACTACTAGCACCACTCATCCATGGTTACACAGACACATCTGAACATTACTTTAAAAGTGTCATAGACCTTATATTTATTGTTCTGAATAAACATTAGTCTCATGAGCAGAGAAGCACCAAAGACTGGCAATTACCCACAGGATAGGTACACTGCCATTAGCTGCAGTGAAAGCCTCTCTGTCTTTCCATGTCAGCGGATTTCAGCGCTAAGAAACAGTATCTTGCCTCAGACAGGAGCATTTAACTCCCTGCTTCTTTAGTCTTATGTACGTAGGCAGTAAGACCATAACGTTGCTGGATATTTGACTGGCTTTTGACACAAATTGCACTAGACACAGTACATAGATAATTAGCAGTGCATACAGGCTCTGATTTTATTCCAAGCCTGTTCATATAAGTCTCCAAAACTAATATTTGGGCTATCTGAAATAAATAATGACATTTTCATGTTTGCAAAAACTGTAACCCCTCCTACAATGCTGACAAAATTCTGATTTTTTTCCAATGACATTTTGGTTTTTAACCTGTTTCAATCTTTATTTATCTTAACAGCTAAATATTTTTAGCAGCTTAAAAAAAAACATTTCATTATGAACCACTTCTATGAAAATTCAGCACATTTTCCAAGTCAAGCAAAAAAAATCATTTATTAAGCTCTAGCAGTGTAATTTTCTGTGAATAAAGATTCAATTTTCTATCTGATATCGACACACTAGAAACATCAAGGTGATACAAAACTTATTTATACTATTATATTTCTAATCAGAAGGAATATTTTCAAAGTGACTTTCTTATAGTTTAATCTAAGTCTGTGATGAACAGCAGCAAGATGTCAGGGAAATCAGAATCAGGTCTCATGTCCTGATGTTTCTGTAAAATGTGACCCAGGAAGAAGTACACGCCTTCACCCAAGACACTAAAATGTGCTGATGCTCACTGTACTCACTAGATAGCAGAGGTGTTTGTTCTATAACACAATTCCCAACAACTTTTTAACCATTGTCATTTAAGGCTACCAAAAAAAGGGAGCTCCCTCTGTGCTACCATTCAAAAATTAAGTGTTGGACCCATTGCCATCTTTCACTGGTGCCACTACATGAAATCTGGGAAGAGAAGAATAGCAAAGTTTGTAAGGTACCAAAATTTTCTACTACTTCTCTGGCAGCACCAACACCAAAAGCAAATGTGTGTTTTGGCAGGCTAATACTTAAAGGCTGATGGGCATTGGGATTATTCTGGTTTACATCAGCTACTAGCCTGACCCCGGGCCTTTGGCACTGGACTCTAAGGGATAAGTCTGGAAGAAGGGGAGAACACGCCTCGCCTCGCCAAGCTGTGCTGCAGAGTGCCCCTGGGGTGCAAACTGGGGCTGGAGGCTCTGCACGGCGACTGAAACGAGGAAATGCGCCATAAGGCTTTTTATAACTCATCTCTCAGCCTCACAGAAGGCAATAGGCAGCATTTTTTTTTCCTTCAGTAAAAAATCTGCCTTTCTGCATTGCTCATATTCAGCTCACAATCAGATGCTATGCAGATCAGTGCCCAAAATATCAATCCAGCCAAATGTTTGCCAGAGCTTTAGGGGAACCTTACGGTCTCAGAACTATTTGCATTCTGAGTTGAATGTAGTTTAATTTCAATCCTACTGGCATCTGCTATGTTTTCACACTCTTTTAGATGGGTTACTCAGATTATTAGTAAGCAACTACTGTGATTTGACTTTTTTTTTTTACTTTTCCCTCCTCCCAATATGGAAAGACAGCAAACTATGTCCGAAACTCTGCTAAAAATTGGTCCATTCTGTTCATTTTTTTGACATTTTTGGGTTTTTCAGTTTTAGGTTTACTTTCTAGAGTCCACCCATAGCTTAGAACCAGGCAATTTAAGTGCCATGCAGATATCTCTAAAGACATATTGCAGTTGCATTTGATTTTTGGCCTTTGTTGTCATCTTTCCTTCCCACTCTCTGTTCACCTCCTTAGTCAATTTTTGCCTTTTCTTCCAAATTCACAAACACATTGTTCTGTAAAAGACCTTTCACTAGTATATCCTCCTAGCTCTACACATTTTATTCCCTGAGCCTTTCATTAGCAGCTGCCAATCTGTTCTATTTATCAACTGGCACCAGTGAAACTGCTGGATTTTCCCTTTTTGTTTCCAGACTTGTACTTCAGATCCACCGGGTCAGTCCAAGCTGGGAAAAGAGGTTGTGACAGTGAAGGCAGACATGGGGAATTACATTCAACTGTGGAAGCAACAGGCCACAGCTGTGGTCCTTGAACAACAAAAAAATTAGAAAATCCACCTTTCTAATTTATCTAATAAAAATGGATGATACTGGTGTGGGATGGATTCTAGCTGTTTTAGGCTGGTGTTTGGATGAGCAACAACTCAAGGATCCTCAGGAGTCCTCGCTTGAGAGAGTGCTGATTCTCCCTCTGGTTTGCTTTCCAACACTTGGAAAGCACTAATGAGTGTTTTAAATCAAAGCACATCTCAAATATTAATGATGTTTCAATGTGCCTCCCATTTAATGTAAAGCAGCGCATAGCGGTTTTCAGCTGATTTTATTTTTTTAAATAGATTTTGCACTCTAACTGGCATTAGCAGGAGACCTCCGAGTTGCATTAACATATTAAGGGTGCTTAGTTCCCTGCCTGTATTTGTCCCAGCCACCCAATGAGTTACAGTTATGGTCGAGCTTGTGGAAAATCCTTCCAGAAACAGTTTCAAATGCAAACACCTTTTATACCTTTTGCTTTAGTGCATCTCTTTATTTTATATTTTTATAGGGACTGGCTGTCAGGAGAGACATATCACATCGCATTGTTTATATATAACACCATTACAAAGACTTCATGTTTAGCTGCAGCTCACTAGGGCTGTTTTCCTTTTAGGGGGTAGTTTGTGCCAAAATGAGAGGAAATAGCATTTCCTCCGAGAGTAATGAGCAGCTGGTGCTTTTGCCCTGGTGTTTCTGGGATGTAATAGGCACAGTGGCGCATTTGGAACTGGTTGGGGAGAAAACTAAATGCTGCTTTCTTTTATCTTTATCACCCCCTTTCCCAAGAAGGTTTCTCAGTTTCTATGGTTTATACTAATTTTAGAAAACGCAGTAAAAATAAAACCGCAGCACTTTGCCACAATGTAGTCGGATATTACAATGTATGCTTGGTAAAGATGGACTGTTTTTATCAAACGGAATCATAAAAGTTAAGACAATAAAATATTTTTAAAAGTTCTCCAAATAGTTCTTGGAAGAATTAAAGCAAAGGGAGTCCATCTGGAAATCATATTTGGAGAGGAACCAGCGAAATTGCTAAAAACTGCACATCTGCTCTTCTGGCCAGTGTCTGACCTTAACTTGCATGTTCACGACTGCCATTCTCGTACCATGAAGCTTTAATCCAGTGACAGGACAACAGGAGAGGAACTTTAAAAGTACCTATTTCTCCTGAAAAGCATTTACCAGTTCCTCAACCAGTGTAAATTGGTATAGCTCCATTAACTGTGACAGAGCTATGCAATTCTCTTTGAAAACAGTATAAACCCATTGAAACAGAACCAGGATCTGCTCCTTTATTCACAGCACTTCAGACTGACTGATTAGACCATTATGGATTGTGAATAGGGGTGGCAAACACTGTTCCACAGATAATGTCCTCTTCATCAGCCACACTAATTGGTATTTGTGGTGATCTTATAAACACTGCATAAACGAATGATACACACTTGATAGCGGTGCAGTAGCCAAAGAGTATTCATTTGTGTTGATATAATGTGATGAAACACATAATTATCTACCCTTCTGGTAACAGTGCTCTTTACATGGATCACCATTAATACGAAGAGTTATGTCATTCTCAAGTAGTGATGTCATACTATTGATTTTAGAAATGAGGTTATGGGCAAGCAAGGAGCAGTAGTCTTCCTAGGTGGTTACATAAAGGGAATGTAGAATGGTGCCACTTAGGTACTATTTGGCTAGTAAGAAAGTCTAAAAACATGCTTATGGAATTATTTTTGGATATAGGTCATGGTTATGTAACACTGTAAGAATGGTTATTTACTCAGCATTGTTTAAAATTTGCCACCTAAATCCAGGTTTGGGCACCTTATTTAGTTAGGTTTTGGTTTTCTCAAGTGATGGCCTTCTGCAAAAGCAAGCATGTATGCAGGGCACTCAAATGTGAATTTAAAAGTCTGTCATAAGAACCTAATTTGAAAAACACAGGTTTTAGCATTTCTCATGAGAAATAGGTCATGGCCAGAACCATGCTTATGGGAACCTTCAAACAGGTTGCAGTTCCTCTGAACGTTCACAGTGTCTGTGAGACAAGAAACCTCTACATAAGCCTGAAAGTTATTCACTCAGATCATGTTAAATTCTCAGCGATTCAACCTGGTTTCAGGTTGTGCTGCAAACTGAAGGTTCAGACCCAGTATCCCAGATTCAACACATATGAACCATTTTAGGCATGGTTGAACACAGTCAGCAAAAGCTCCTCTCTCTCACTTGGACCACTGTCAGCATCACCCAGAGGCTGTCAGCATCACGCACAAAGCAGCACTTTCATTTTCTTCACATTTCCTTACCTCTCCTACATATTCCTCCTTTTGATATAGCCCTCAGGATGTTATGAAAGACAGGAGGCACTACTGACACAATGGAGGAGATCAATCCAATCACCAAATTGTCCCTCTTCCCCTGGCCACAGCTCCCTCAGCCATCGCTTGCTGAGGGTGCCTCAACACGTCATGTAGAGCCAGGCACTTTGACATCCCTGCAGCTGCCTGACCATGAGCTAGCACAGTCCTTTTCCCTGCTTTTTTGTGCTGTCCTGACACCTAAAGTTCCTGTCTTATCCAGAAGTTACCGTGACTTGCCTTGCTGTCACCAGCCAGCCTTCTTGAATATCTGGTTAACCTCATACTCCTCATAACTCCCCGTACTCAGCTCTTCACTGCAGTATGTGGCATCCTGCCTCCAAAAAGCTCTATAGCTAAAGGGTTATGGGGAAGAATATACAGGACCATGCTTATAGCCATATATCTGAACTGTTAGATGAATGGTGCAAGAATATATTATGCCCAGTTTTCTCAGGAGGGAATTTATCTTGCTTATCAGTATGAGGCTGAGCACATTGCAATCCATGCTATTACTGTTTTCCTTTTTTATTTGGTCTGCATTTGGATTTTTTTTACATGTCTTTAAAAAATTACAAAAAAATCCCAGTTAAGCCTGAATCACCAGATCCTGTCCTGTAAAACTTTGCCTACTGCAAAACTGTGTTCCTTTTGAAATCATTGGCTATTTTAGCATTCACTTTAGTGGCAAGCCAGATCCTACTTACACTGATTCTCTAAAAAGTACCTTGCACAACTCCTTCAGAGAAAAAGAGGGTCCAGTACTATTTGCAATTTTTTTATCTGATTTATAATTATCACACAAATTTCCAGAAGAGACCAGGTGTGATCCAGCTTGAACTCTGCTACTTCACACTGCCATGGGAGCAAAGCAGCTCCAGAGTGTACACCTGAACTCCAGAGCTCCTCTTGCTTACAGCAATTCCTTGTGATACAAAAGAAATGTACCTTTGGAAAAGCATTCCAGAGAAAAATGCAACACATAAGGCTTCTAGTCCCCAGACAGCATGGTTAAATAGCATTTAGGAATCAAAACATACAAGCAACTAGTAAAAACATTTGTACAATCCCTCCGAGAACGGAGAGAGGTTTTCTGACATTAGCAACCTCTTTAGGAGAATTTCTGCTTCATAAATGCTTTTCATACCATTCTGCCCCTTCTCTTAAGCTGTTTCCATTTAGTCCACTGGCTCCTTGATCTCTTTTTTCAGAAGCTCTAAGATGGTACCTGCCGAGGTCACAACGATTTGCATTACCTGACACAGGAAGACTAAGAGGCTCTGACAGCAGTTAAATTACTGTTGGTGACTAATACACAGTACTATTTAGCTTAGCTGATGGAAACTCAATCAAAAGCCCATTCCTTATCAAAATCTACATCGGTAAATTAGGTTTTGGGTTTTTTTTTTTATTCCGTCCTATAATTTGCCCATGTTTGACATAGCAAAGCCTGCCATGTCTTCACTGGGGTAAGATGGGAAGAAAATTATTAAGCTATTGAAAAAAAGTAACAAGAAAATCTTGATCAATAACAGATTACTGTCATTTTATGGTAGAGACACAGGAATTCATCTTCTTGCTGGAGTAAGAATGTGGCATATCTCACAACATCTGTCACTTTGCTCCATTTAAGGTAGAAATTTTTTATTGTATTGAATCTGAAGCTTTAATTCACATTTAATAAATCATCTTGACCTGCTGCACCAACAACCCAGCAGGTGATAGACCCAGCAGGTACTCCTGGGACTACTTCGCGCACACACACCAATATCTTCATTAATATAGCACAGGTAATTTGACCTATGGGCTCAGGATTAAAACGTGCTGCCACATTTCAAACTCCATTTTTGCAGCCTGGGTTTTGGGCTGCTCTGGCCTGTGGGTCTGCTATAATCCCCTCTCCCCAGGGGACTGGCTGTCCAGGACCCACACTGTGGTTTGGACAAGGCACAGCTGCCAAGTCTTTCCCTGCCTACCTAGCAGAGAGTATCTCAGGTCTTACAGCAAACAGTGAGGAAACTAATTTTTAGCCCGGTAGGATGTTGAACCTATCTTTTCTGTGTCTTCTCCAATAAGTAACTCTTTTACACTTCTGAGTTGTGCTTATCCTGCATGTAGGATTTCTGTGCTCATGGCAAATGTGTCCGGAGCAACGACCAGCGAAGGGTCACACAGCCCCTTGATTGCTCAGAGGTGCACATCAGACCTGGTCCAAAAATCACCAAAGGCTGTTTCAGCTGCCTGGGGTCGAGGGAGCACAGGAGCATCCCAACAGCCGGGCCACAGCCTTGCTGAGACAGCCGAAGGAGAAGGCGCATAGGCTGAAGCCATTCAAAACACAATCTTTTACTTGGTGTGTGGGGAGACCAATGAAGCACCTGACACCATGGTGTATACCGTAAGGCTACGCTGAGAGAAGCTGTGTTTATCATATCCAAAATTCTTCAGATAGTTGGCAGTCAGCTGGCTGCAGCACAGGTCTACGTCCTCAGCAACGTTTCAGTAACAAGCTATACTGAAAGTACGTACGGCTACACATATGATTATGAGCCAAGCCCTGATAACTCCCAGGAAGACTCCCAAAAGTCATGCACTTATCAGCTCATTCCTGTTCCATTTCAGCTCTTTTTAAAACAAAAAACACCATAAACCCACCGGAATATTCTACAATGAGTCTATCAGTTTTTCATTCCAGGATTGCATAGATCAGTAAGAGAACAACGGAGATAATGTAATTGCACAAAAAAGGACTGGAATGATCTTTTGCATCTTTATTTACTTCTATTAGAAAATGTCTTGGCAGACTTAGCCATTAACATTTTCTGCTTTCTTGAGGAAAAGATAATTTATCCTCTTAAGGATATTAGACTCCTGTGTATTGTTTTTCCCCATTTGGTATCCTTGATTCCCCCTTCTGAACACTTGAGTGCTTGCAATCAGCACACAATGACACTTACTAATAACAACTGAACTACAACACCCCACTATAATGTTCTTCTAATACCATATATAACACCACATAACACCAGCAACATGGAGCAGCTTCACTGTGCAGAGACTCAGATCTCTCCATACCTTACATCTGTTTTCTTTTCCCTCCAGTACATCTGCTGTGGAGCGTGACCCCTGCTGAGCACAATGAGACCCAAACTCGTGTATTTTGCTGTAATTCTGAGCCCCAATTCAAATACTGGTGCTTGGCTTTAATTTCTCAGAAACTGACAGATGCTGGATCAACACAACGGCATGCAGAAAGCTGTGTGTCGTGTTCTGCTGTCTTTGTTATGCTCATTATGTTCTACTGGAGAGGTGGCCAACAAACAAATTCTGTAGCACACCTCCTTGTTACATTATATGCCACGCTGCCAGCAACAAGAGACATATATGGGACACATGTGGTAAAGGGAGAAGAAATGTTAGATTGCTAATCTCTATAACAGATCACTGAATTTCAGTGCTGCTTTATTTGCTTGAAACAGCAACAGATAGAAAAACATTCACTGAAGAAATCATTCTTTTTTTCTGCTAAATTATGTTCTTATTAGTAACAGACATACACATAAATATAGCAATAGACTGGAGCACCTGCTCCATCAGTGTTACAAGACTACAAGACATGGGCACTCCTGCAGTCCCTGAGCTCTGCAATTCCTCCTTCACTGCACCTCCCCAAAGTGCAAGAATTTCATTTGTAGCCCTCTCTGTCCCCAGGAGGAGGAAGTGAAAAATATAAATCCTTATCCAACAGAGAGAGCACATCTTGTATTTGTGCCAGGGATTGTTTTTTCTCTATTTAATTCTCCAGGTCTAATGAATAACCTCTGAAGTCTTCTGTTGGCATCGTGGCACTATAGGCTGTTCCTTATGAGAGAGCTAATGCCATGCATAGTGTGCTTCTTTCTCCTCATTTTCTTTATGAGTAGCATACACAACAGCTGATCAACATCACCATCATCAAGAGTGAAAGAAATCTATTCCTACTGCTGTGAAAAAATAAGGGTTCTAGGCGTATGCATGCATGTTTCTTCAGCGAACCACTGTTCATAACTGTTGGGGCCACGTTCTTAAGCTAAACAAACTTTTAACACCCAGAATGGCTGTTCCATATATCTCGAGATACAGATCTCTGGAGACATCCAGCAGATATTTTACAAATATAGTACCTTCCCATCCAGGCACCTGAAGGGTAAATCCCAGGTCATCCAGCTTACTGGTTCATCCCTATGTATGGAAGTTGCTTAGCACTTTCCCAGGCTCAGCACTTAAAAGCACCTCAGACCTTCATTCTTTTGTTAGTAGACTTAAGATTCCTGAGGATCAACAAAATTGCTGGGCATGAAGGAAGCCCTCTCCTGAGTCCCCCTTCTCTGCTCCATCCACTGGATTCCAGTCCTTCCCTGTTTAATATGAAACACTCTGCTTTTTTGGCAGGCTGTTTTCCTAGAGGTCAAGCTGATGAGAAGACCTGGGGAAAGCCTGGAAGGTTTTTAACATGTTTAGCAATATGTTCTTAATAAGAACAGTTTAATTTTTTACAAGTGTAGCTAACAGAAATCACCGGGGGATACCTTGTGACTCAGTGAAAAACTATGCTGAGTTTATGTATAAGGCTTATTCAATTATTTAGAAAAGTGGGAAAAATTCATGACCAATAATAATAAAGCTTCTGCTATCTTTTTTAGAAAATGAATACTTTGATTAGCTGCTTTTTTCACAAGCTTTTTAAGTGGCAATTTTTACTTTTCTTGCATGATAACTTTCCCCATTTTTTCTCTACTCCACCCTCTTCCCCATCATTCTTTGCTTCTGAATAAGGGTAGAAAGGAAAAAAACTGAAGAGGAATTAATTTTCTTTGTTTGGGGAAAGACAAGTTTCAGAAATTTTGATTAAGGTGATTTTTTTTTTTTTATTATAAAGATAAATGTTCAGAATGTTTTGACAGCTCTGTTTTTATTTATGTAGCACAGGATAGATTTATGATCTTTTCAATGCTATTTTATAGTATAAGCACTTGGGGGAAAATGCTCACATCATGTCATGTGTCTGCAGGACAGCATGCCTGTGTGTGTGGAGGGCTGCCATTGCTTGAACCATCACTGTATCCGCAGGGGACAGAGCAGACTGACCAGGGCTCTGCAGTGGTAAACAAATGAAAGCCCAACTTTCCCTACAATATTTCATCCCTCAGAAAATCACATATGAAAATATAATGATTAGGAAACTAGCATGCTGCCGGATTACTGAGCTAACAGTAGCTCATCCTAGCAGCATGTTTTACATTGCTTTCATATCTACAAGGCACTGGCAAGCTATCAAAATAGCACCAGCAAAGCAGTCAAGCACTACGCAAAGCAGACTTTCAGAGGACTGCACTTCTGTCAGCTACTTTACGAAGACCTTGTGTTATACCCGAGCCTTTCTTTTCTCACTGGTTTAGACTTGACCATAATATTTTTATGACGTGTGATTTGACAACACTGGTTAAGCAGCACTAACTGCTTCCAGTCTACACACTCTTGCCGATAGTTGTCCCAATACATGCTAACACTTGCAAGAAACTATGTGCAAACATGATATAGCAGTAAAAATAAGACTTGGGGTTTGCTAATGCTAAACATACCAGGGGGTTTCAGAGTACTTTAGGGTGGTGAATGTCCACGTGCAAAATTACAAGTACAGGTATGGTAATTCAGCTCTATTTCTCTGTCTGGGCATGACATCGTTTGTTCTAGACAGTCTTTCCATTTTTTATATTTGTTATCTTTCTTATCTAAATTAAGATTACTGAGGACCCTGCTTTTGGGAGCTATTTAGATTCATTTATATTGTGTGTAAAATAAACATCATATGTGCAAAATGGTGAAGTGTTAGAGATTTACACCTACTTCATATTTATGCTGTACTCCTTTAAGTAATTATAGAGACAAACAAAACTGGTTAGAGAGTATTCTTATGGTTAGCATTTGTAGAGAGAGGAAGCCTTGAAGGCTTGAGTTCCTCTTGTCTTCACAACCACTGGAAAGGAATTCAAAGCAGAAATAAAATATTGCCAGTCTCATCTGAAACTGATGTTAGAGACAACTTTGCTCTGATGTAAATGAGATTAAACCCAAAGGACAAGCAGACTCACAGAGAATTTACGGATGTCACCTGTTTTCTTCTTTCTATTTCTGAAAAAGAAAATGAGGTTGTAGTAGTAACTAAGCCTACAGCAGTCTCAGAGCTTTCTCTTTAGTCCCTTGTATGTACATATCGTTAACAGCTCTGTGTCTGCTCCTCTCCACGAGGGTAACAAAGGAAATTGCAGAGTTCCACCCTCAGATCCTCTCTTGCACAGCTTTTAGACAGTAAGGACTCAAGCATGCTCCAAATCTCCCTTCTGCAGCCACAGATTTCGTGACTGATCAGGTCACCTGCATGGGTATTTCTTAACCATACTCCAGAGTCCAAATTAAAAAAAAAAAAAAAAAAATGTTTGGGCTTGCAATTCCAATTAATGTGTCTAACACCTTCCAGCTCAGCTCACATTTAGGAACCTAAATAATTTCTTTAAACTTGACCTAATCATCATCATCATCCTTCACCTCTAGCCATCCACCCACTAGTCACCCAAAACAGACATAAATCCATTTTATTTTCAAGCTGAGTTTTTCGATCTTTTAATTAGTATCCAGTTTAGGTCACAGTGAACAGGGAGGATAATGAATAAATCATTATTCTTCCTCCATGCTTCGTCTGGTCTTCCCTGCTGGTGCCTACTTTCTTTACTGTATTATTGGAGCAAATGTACTTCAACTTTGTGTAGATGTCAGAGAAGACGGCCCACATGTGCTGTAGCTAGCGTGTATGTAGCATGTTGTCACCAAAGCAACATCTGTCTGATGACTCAGAGTAGAAGCGGTTCTGTTTGTTCTGTGTCGAAAAGAGAGAAACGCTACTTTGATGTTCTAGCGTGCATCAGAGTACCAGACATATGCATAACAGAGACAACGGCAAGCAGCACAATCTGGTTTCGTTCCATATATTTTAGGTATTTTCCAAGGTTAAAAAAACACTCTAATTCTCTAAGCAGTGAACTACTTTGTGACACCTTTAAATAAAATAGTGCTCTCCCTTTCTTTAAAGCACTGACCACCCATATACTCCATAATCTAGTCCTGCCAAAAATGATGGGGCTGGTTCTTCCCATTTATGCACAGGAAGAAAATTGTTGAAATTTGTCCTTTCTAAACACATGATTCTCAAATTATCACAAGGGAGTTTTTTGAAATATAAAGCAAAATAATTAACAGAATTATAAATGTTACAAGAGGATTTTATTTTTGCTGTATAAAAGTTCTTCAGATGGTATTCACAGCTGACCAGTGAACTCACTATTCTCAGTCCCCAGCTTCACACACCTTTAAGAAACAATTTTCTGCAGCTGGTTGCACATAGCGTTCTTTGAAAATCAGGAGCCTTTCGGGTGTTTCAAGTCTCTAGAGATTAAGGCACCAAATTATGTTTGTCCCTCTACAAAACGTAAACCTAAAAGTCCATCTCAAGGCAGCCATGATCCAGATGAGCTTCCAAGCTCCTGCCAATCATTCTGGCCAGCAGCAGTACCTGGATGCCAGAGAGCATAGGGACACAGGGACACGGGACAGAGAGTGAATATTTTTTGTTCCGTGCCTAAATAGATTAGGGAGAAGAAGAGCCTCCTGCTAGTTAAGCATGGAGATGCAGCTTCCAGGGAGGAGAGAGAATCATCCAGGAACAGAGCTTGCCAAGGATGGTTTCTAACAACCAGTTCAGAAATCATCTGTGATTTTAACAACCAGTTGTGTTGAAATGTGCTCTAGCAGAGTCCTGCAGCTAGTTATGCTATAATGGAAAGAGCCTGTAGCCAGTTCATAATCCAACTGCCTAAGAAAAGCAGAAATTAGAGGGGATGCAGCCACTACACCTGGTTTGGGCTCACTGCTCACAAAGGCCTTCATCTTGGAGCCACTCCCTTCAGAGGAAGGAGATGAAGTCTCCTGCTACAGTGTGAGGTGCAGCCTTCAGCAACAGGCTAAATCGAAACCTCAGGATTGCAGAGTCAGCTAAATTAAAATGTCATCTTCCTGCAATAGAATGTTACTGCAGTCATAGTCTGCTCATCATCTCTCTGAAGAGTTTTTACTGCTGTTTGTGCAATAACATCCCATCTTGAAATGGTGTTTGTTAAACTTGCACCATATTTCATTAGCTCCTGCCATTTCCCATCACAATCTCTTTGAATTGCAGAATGTTATTCAATTTAGTTACTATTTGGATTTCTTCCAGAGCTGTATGGCTCTGAGAACAGCGCACAAAATAACAACATTGGCTTGTATTATTTTTGACAGCTCCCTTTGTTGTTTTCTGATGATGATAAATGTGTGGTGAAATAGCTCAGAATGTAATCAACAGTGCTGATTTTGTATTCACCTATATTACACTATATTATATTTTTCACAGTTTTAGCAGTCCCTGCCCTTTTATGTTCCTGACACTGCAGTGGTTGCTATTATAAGGGCAATTTTTTTTCCTCACCAAAACCAAAGTGAAACCAGAAAACTTCCATGTAAGCCTGTAGTGGAGCAAAGAACAAAATTTAGCCCCATTTTTCTCCAGAATTTTCAACAATTCCTGAAAAACACCAAAGAAATAAGTGAAAAAGGTTTTTAAAAATGTACTTTCCATTGTGAATGACTGATTTCTTAGAGTGATGTGAACTTGATAGATTGAAGATTTCTTTGTACACCTATAATACTGATAATAAGAATTAGGCTGAGCAACTATGGCAGCTCTAGCTTATTGTTAGAAGTTTAAAGGAAACCCTCACCACTTAAACCTTTATTCTGGACATTTTGTTTGATTCACCAGAACGAGAACACATCTGATAGCTTTGTAAGGTTGTGGTACGTACAACTGGCCAAACAGTTTGCATGGAGGATGGGATCATACCAAAGAGTTTGACACTGCACTAAAATTTCTCTCTGGTTTTAAATGCAGTTAATCAGGACCCATATATTTGCTTCGGTCATGTAAACAACTGTCAGGCAAAACCTTATCCCAGTTCTGCAGTAGGTGTAAACTGATTAATTAAGGGCAGGATTTCAGTCTAAGTACACAATTTGATTTTAATTTTAGTCTCGGCTTGTTTTTTTGGTTTTTTTTCTGCCTGTAGCTCAGAAACTTAAATCTGTTACTGTGAAATTAAACAAGTTCGAGACTAAAGTGATATTGGGAAACAAAAAATTGCAAGGAGTGGGACACTTGAAAAAAAAACCCTGTCCCACAGCAGTTTTGACAGATCTGTGCTGTTCAGTTCATTGTCTCAGGCTGGGTTCTGCGCTGCACTCACATACGCTTCAAGGGCTACATTTTATAGTAACTTCTCTAGACCAGCTGCAGAGAAAATTCAACAATAAAATTCAAATTATGTTTGTCATAAGCTTCTGCTCTTTCATAGCTACATTTGTGTATATGAAATGTAATATACTAGTGACAATGTCCCCTGACATGGAGCTGATTTTTATATCCTTTAAATTTACCACTAGCTTTACAGATGCCGCAATCTCTTTTATTCCGGTTCTAGCAATTATAACGTAATCTGTGCTAACACTGCAGATTACTAGGGCAATTCTGAAGATAAATGATCACATCTTCATTTCCATCTGCTGGTCCAATCAGGAAAATGGTGAGAATAAAACCTACCCTTTACATTGGTGCATTTTGGTGCTTGTCTGGCAGCCTACTCAGTCAACTGTATTGGGCCATGCAAAGCACAATTCCCATGAAGATATGAAGAAAGCTCTCAATTCCCCACTGCCTTATGTCTTCATTTTACAGTGTTATAAAGGTCCAAGTATTTCTCTTACTCCATTATTGGGCATATTCCTGGACATGCAGACATATAGTTTTTTCTGTTTAATAGAAGGCTTTTCTAGATTAAGTTTGGCAGATTTCTGTCCCTGCAGTGCTACAATTGCAAGCTCTGGTCAGAGTCCTTGGACAAGCCACAGCCACAGGCAGTCTGTCTTGTCTGAGCAAGGGTACTCCTGTTTTATCTGGTTTTGTTGGTCTAGACTATAACCAGGTACCAGTTTGCAACAGACCCAGGGCAAGAAAAGAAACACGTTCAGAACATGCTTAGATGTCAGTTGATTTTAGAGCACAAACTAAGCAGCCAGAACAAAACAAACACTTCTCCCTGCTAAATCAGACCCCCCCCCCCCCCCCCACCTCTAAAAAGCCTGTCTGACAAAAATTTTTCAAGAAAATTAGATTTGCAAATCTCCTGATTATAATGATATCAGGTCACACATAACTGCTCAGACATTTCTTATGTCATCAGGTGCAAAGTTTCATACCATTGAAACACGTTTCAGTTCAATGATTAGAAAACAAAAATATATGGGGGATAAGCAAGCTAGGAGAACAATGCAACTGTGTTTTCAAGGGAATTATTTGCAGCACATTTCTACTAGTAATTATTTTTTGTTCTGGTTTGCAGCGCTTCTGCTTCTGGCATCTCATCTCCTTCACAGCAGCCAGCAATTGAATTAGAATCATTGCTGAACAGCAAGAAAATCTGTCATAGAAGTCATGTTGACAGACAACTTTGTTCTGTTCTCATTTCTATTTTCCCTTTATTGTATTTACATCTGAAAGTCCACCCCTAGAAGAGAGCAGAAACAGACACAAATCATATTTGTCTAGCCTCTTCCTCCTTTGTCCTGCTTTTGTCTTTAATGGAGCTTGCATTCGGCTGCTTGTGTAGGGAGGGAAAAGCCAGCCACCAGTCTTTACTACCCACTGTGTCTGGCAGCACGTCAAAAACCTACCTTTTCTCCAGCATACTGCACTAGTGGTGCATGTCTCCCATTATCATCCTGGATGACTAACAGGAGTAAAAGATGATCAAATTCTTCCTTTATAAATACTGGATGTTGCTGGTTTTGTGCATGGTGCTGTGCTTCCCGGTATGATGTCACAGCGCCAGCAGCACCTGGTCCACAGACCTGCCATTTGAAGGCCAATCCATCAAAGCTGCCTTTCACAGAAAACCCCTGCAGATAATGTGTGGTGGGGGTTTTTTGTTGTTTCGGGTTTTGCTTTTGGTTTTTTTTTCCCTTGGACAAGCCTAATATTTTGCTATATAACTCATTGTTTATGTAATGCTTTCACAGACATAGCAGCCACTGAGCCCTCTGTAATACTAAGTGCTAACAAAGGCTGGTAAAAGGGATTCCCCTCCCACCCATGACATTGCATACCCCAAGGTCATAACAATATTGAAAATACTAAGGGTGAGAGAAATAGAGACAGAATTGGTGAAATTAATATATCTCCTCCTCTTTAAAAATGCAAAATATAGACTACCAAAGATTACGTCCAGACAGAAATAGCCTCCAGAAGCTGAGTGGCAGAAGAAAACTGCATACAGTAAGTTTTATGCAGCTCATGTCATCCAGAGATACTCTTTAAAGACAAATCAACTCACCCCAAAACTAAACAAAAAATTTCTGCTAAGAGCTGCTTCTACAGAAATCAACATGTCCTGTTTGTTCTATCAAGTGCACATACAGAGGACCACTCAGCAGTCTCCCTGACTGAAGCCAACTTATAATTAATTCACCAATGTCTTATAATCTGTGGCACCTCAGATAAAAGCACTGAACGAGCTCCGCATCCCTTTGTGGTAAGGAGGGATCTGGCTCCCAGTACATCCCACAGGTTCCTCTGGGGAAATAAACCTTTGTGGGCTGGTGACTTTGACATCCAGCACAGCACAGATCATGCGGTGGCCCTGACTTTGCTGCCCTGAGTCCTGTCATCGCAGATGCCAGAGAACAAAAACCACTGCACCAAAACACCACCTTTGTGTTCTGGCTGCTCTTGGGAAGTTTCCTTCCCATTTCTGTCCCTCTTCCACAGCATAAAGACTGCTGCCATATATTTATGTTGGGAAAGGAAGGAACACAACCTACTTCCTATTCTAACACACCCACAGAAAACACTTCTCATTTAGACCTGGTTTATTAAAGAAAATGAAAGAGGGATTTGAAAGCTGGCCCATAATGCTACAAACTTGTGGAGCCCAATAAGCCTAAGCAGTCATGGTAAGTGAAGAGTGTCCACACATATCTATGGTGACCATTTTTTGGACAAATTAATTCAGATTTGTTTTTTTCTGAAGCACCTCACATCTTTCAGCTCTCTGAATTGTTTGCACAAGCTTTGCAGATGTAGGACTTGCACGGTGCCAACTGAAAGCAAATATCTATTCTTACAGCAGAACGGAAAAGTTCTCCACCTCCAGGACTAACTTCTCCACTTATATATATCAGTGATCATTTTACAGTCATATTTATATTTGTATAGTCAGAAGTCAAAAAAGGTGTGAAAGACATCAGTCAAACACAACACAATATTTGTCCTCTTGCATGAAAACAACGCAGTGAAAGACCAAGTCGTGAAAACTGGAAAATGCATTTTGATATTTAACTGCTTGGTGAAGCATATGTTTTTTCTTCAGCAGAAAGCAAGAATCATTGGTAGGGAAAAACTACTCTTTCAAAACCAAAAGAAAAAAATAAAGTGCTAGAGCTCAATAAAATGGCTTGGCATGAAGAGTGATTGTAGAAAGCCATGAAGATAGTTCGCTTTTATCATTTTGATAAAAGTGGAATTACAAATAATTGTATTCACTCCAATCTCTACAAGAACCAAGTGGAAATATTTTTTGGTTTTTGAGTGACCATAACATTCAGGTCACACATAAATCTAAAAAGGGTTTGTACCTATGCATGGGGAGGGAACATTCTGGTATATATCTTTAGATATGGTCAATTAAAATGTTATTGCAATGGGGAGAAATTATCTCTTGCTACAGAAAATAATTCTCGTGACCTTGTCAAAGCCTTTCAGCTGGATGTTTCTGCCTTGTGACTTCACAAATAGCTTTGTGTAAGAAGAGGTATCACTCATCTCTAAATCCCCTGACATCAGTATGCCACCCAAACTTTCTCAATACTGTAGTGATCTGTCCTTTCTCTTTTAAGTCACAACATTTTAGAGCACTGCCAGATGAGTATAAAAGGGGTTTGCGTTCACATGCCATTCTTTCCATTTGGTTTTGTTTAACACATGTCAATGTCTTTAAAATGCAGAGAAACCACCTCTAAGAAATAGCTGGCCGACAGGACTGGAAAGGTGATCTGAAAGTTTGCCCTGCTGGGTCACTTGCTGTGTATCCGGCTGACGTCTCTGGTTGACAGTAAATTAAAGTTACTGCCATTTGACAGGTGTGCAGCAGCCGATGTAAGATGAGTTGGCGCAGCGCGCGGGGCTGTTGGCAGGCAGGTGTCTGCACCACACCACACGCTCCCAGCCAGCGCTCGCCTTGGCAGGCTCAGGAGAGAGCTCAGCAATCGCCCAGGCGCGGAGCATGGTCTGTGCTTTTGGTCTTACAGGTGGTCCTTCCGCTTCACAGGCAAAGCACGTGGGCAGTGCCGCAGAGGAAAGCGCAGGACTGCACTCCCTGTGTGGTACTCCAAAATAAGCACTTCCAGTCTTGCTGCCAGCAGCTGGCTACGTGCTACAAGTTAATTAGTTATCATCCAAATAAAAAAAAAATAAAAAAAAAAAAAAGAAACATACTGTGCCATTATGTAAATATTACACATCATCCTGATAATCTTAACAGAAAAATACATATAAAAATCCAGACCAATGATGTATTGTCGGAGCCCATCCTGCCTGGTTTCTTTCAGTACTGGAGTGGCAAACAGCTCCTCGCCTTAAGGAGCCCAGAGACAGCCTCTTACATGCTCCCTGTGGGAGGCTGGATGCCTTCAAAGGAGTCAGAAGGGAAAAACGCAGGAGTCATTCTGGCTGTGCTTCTTTCTTTGCTGTGGCCAGCAGTGCCAGGAGGACCTATTTGTAAGAAAAGGAAGGAATTCCGAAGTGATCAGATGAAGAACAGCACAGAAATGCAATTAAAAGAAAGATCAACTAAAAAGGGGGAAACTGTTGACTTTTTCAAACTCCCAGAAATCCACACCTGATATAATATCATTGTAGGAATGAGTGATGTTTCCTCACTTGTAATTATTTGCTTTTTTCCCATTTTTATTTGAAATATAAAAAACATTTACCTTAATGTAAGACTCGGGGGACATAAAATCAGCACAAAATAAGAAATCGTCTGCAAACTCAGTGCTGTCACTGTGAACAAGACCGTGGTAGAAATCCAGGGACTAAATGTGGGTAATGAGACCACTTTCAGGTACATGAGAGAATAAAGTTAAAAAAAGAGGATCAAACTCATGCTTCAGGAAAATCTGAAGATAACTTGGAAAACAACAGTATTTCATCATGGGCAGGTTACATGAGTGTTTGAGACAGGGTATAGAAAGGAGGTCAGAAAACACTGGCATAGAAATTGCTTTCATTAAATGGTCAAACAGTAGTGAAAAAAAATAAAGTCTGCTTTATGCCAAACTGATACATCTGTCTTGACTGACACTAAATGATTTGATTGTTCTTACAGTTGGATATTTTCCCTTTCCTTTAGTTCAACTTAGTTTATAATAGCCAATAGAAACAGCTATTTTAAGATTCAGATTAAGCATTATGCAAAGAGCCCAAGCCAGCCCATAGCAGTCCAAATTTAAGGAGTCTCTCTCACCTTTGCCTGAAACATCTCTGCCTTACTCAAAATAATTACATGACTATGTGGAACATAAGTCTGTTATGATAGAGAAATCATGTATGCATGCAAGTAATTTCTAGAAACTGCAAGGTACACAGAACCACATTACAGAGGTTCATTTATCCCATCCACATGTCAATATCTATGCTTTTTTCCAAAATTATGGTCTTGCTAGGGTTTCTGAAACATATCTTATTTTTTCCAACTTGTGATTTATTAAAAGTATTTTCTTCCTGCATTTTTATGTTTTCACTCTTTCGCAGTGTGTAAAGTAGCTAAGCAAGATCAATTACTGCGTTAAGAGTTTCAATAAACTTACTCTCCAAAGCAACATCTTTCGTAAACTCTAATCTTTAGTGTTCCACGACTCTGACAGTTGCCTTTGAGCACTACAAGAAGAAGAATTAGGTAATTGTATCTAATTGTGTTCTCCCTGACTGTTGTTTAAATAAGGAAAGCCTTTCAGTTGTTGTGGAAAGTATTAACAGCAGACCTTTGCTGACCTTCTAGAGGCATTTGGGAAAACTTGACATTACACAGAAGCTTACTCAAACAAGCTATAATTAAGTTGAGAGTGGAGTGACACCACTTAGAAGAGAAAACTAAGTACGGCCATTTAATCCAAAAATTACTTAAGTACTCCTGGGAGCACAAAAGTTTACCTCTACTAAAATAATTATGTATTGCCATTAGATGAAGAGAGGGTACAAATGGAATATGCGTGTTCTTTTCAACATCACTACCCTTGGCTGCTCTACCAAAACTGGAAGGGGCAAGGGAAAGGCCTTTCAAACAAATGTTTTGCATTCAATTATGTAGAAGCATCTGCTTTGCCTTTAAATAATCTGCCAATCATTCAAAAGGTAAAGGACAAATTCTGACTGCTGCTGCGTAGCCAGAAGTCCCAAGAACTAACTGAAGTGTAGAGGCCTTGACCTTCTGAGGTTCAGGACAGCAGTGCTTTGCCTCTGGCTTAGCATATTAGCCTCTTCTCTATTCTCTCCTTCAGCCATCTCTCCACTATCTTACTTTTATCTTTCACAGCAAATATTTGTTTTCAGTTGTCTCTAGAATCAAAAAGTACATTGCATAAACTGCAGGATGTGTGTCAAAAATAAGACCCGTGTCAAATTTACAACAGTCATGTCTAAAATATTAGGCATTTATGTTTACATGAAGGTTATTTAGGAAATGCTTCACAGACATCTCTCCTTTTACAAAAATCCTACTTTAATATTCTCAAAACTCAAATACATAAAATTGTTCCCAAAATATGTACTGTAATCTGTGTATCTCTTCTAGCTCCCTCTGAAATATTAAATGAGGTATTTCTTGGAAAAGAACAGGAATCAAAAATCAGACAAAATCACCCCCCTCAGTTACAGATTCAATGGTATCAACTTCTCAGATGGTTTCACTGCACCAGACACAATCTCTCCATTCAGAGCTGCAGGGACCAGCCATGCTACCCAAGTGTCCTGGTCTTTTTTTACAGTCTCATTCTTTCTGCTTTGCCAGTCATGCCAGCTATCAGGACCCTTTCATCTCCTTCCCAAAGGCCTTCCTTCTGCATCCTCATGCATGAAAATTATTTCAAATCTATTTGCCTTCAACATATTTAAATTATCCCTAGAATATCTCCCCCCTTCAACATTGCCTATAAAATTCTAGAATACAGTCTTAAAATATTTTTAATGTTCTACTCCTTATCTCCAAATATATTTCTGAAACTATGAAAGACCTTCAGAAAACAGAGCTAAGTGAATTCTGAGAATTTGAGCATCTGACCAAAAGGAATGGATAATTATGTTCCTGTAATTAAGAGCTATTTTAGCACCCGTACAAATTATTTGACTTATTCCTCTTTTCAATTATATATACAATATATGCCCCAAACATCATTGTCATTCATTATCATTCAGACTGTGAGTACAGAAACCTCTTTTCCCTGTTTACTCAATAAGGTACTTTCATGTAGTAAGCACAAATTAATTAATAACAAAAAAAACATTTACTGAATATCTGCAGGACAATAGCCAAAATTATTTCTTCTCGTTATACCTTTTTCTGTATTCCAAACTACCTCCAAACACATCATGTGTGTAGGAAAGTACAGAAAAGCCAGAGGGCTACTGAAAATACCAAGGTGATTTGTGAAAAGTTTTAAATTTCATAGTAGTGCCCCCGCTATGATTGTTGTGACACCACTGTAAGATATCCTCTTGAAGGCTATTCATACACATAATTTAAGTGCCTGAAATCACAGAGAATGAATTAGGAAATTAGTTTTCCTATTGCTCCTCCATAGTCTCTGGAAAAGGTAGGATCTTCTGGATGACAGTTCAGAGCAAGATCTTATTTTCTCCCTCCAAGTACTTGTGTCCCTCAAATACCTCTCAAGAAAGCCCAACAAGTCGGCTAACATAATTACCAAAATCAGGCTTTTTTAATTCTCGTTTGGGATTACTACTTGCAAGAATGCAGGATTTCAGAAGTCAATAAAAGACAGTAGATTGATTTTGGGGGGAGAAAGTTGTTTTCTTTTCATCCAAATTTGCTCCACTGTAAGAAGGCTTTTGCAAACACATTCAAGCAAAACAGGTTGGAAGTGAAACAATTTTAAATTATGTTTTTTTAAAAGATATAATGGCAGCGTATGAAATGCTTTCAAATTTTTGCAAACTAAACAGCAAGAGAATGGATTTATTTCAGTTCATCCAGAACAACCTTTTCACTCTAATGCAAAAAGACCTAACATAGTAACTTAGCAAATCAATATAAAGTATTTTTATGGTGGATCTATTTGAGAGTGATTCTTTAATGTTATCTTTTTTTGATACACAGTAAGAGCAGAGGGTTAGAGGTAACATTTCTGTTCCCCGGAATTATTCTGCTAGTGAATTAGATGAAAGAATTTTCATTGGAATGAAAATTTTTGAATTCAGTAGAAAAGCCATCCAGAACAGAGCTCCCAAAAATACTTTTGTTGGTGAAAAATGCTGTTTGTCAGCATTAGAATGTTCAGAAGTTTTCATTAAATTCAGGCAAAAGGAAGATGAAGAAAGTGAGTTAAAATGTAATACACGTCCCTTGTGTAAACTGCAGGGCTCACCTGGTATGTAAAACAGGACTTCACCCAGAAGGGAACTGAATCTAGCTTTTCTGCATTTCAGGAGTGTCTAACTCTGCACTCTACGTAGCCAGCCTCTGCCACTCATCCAAACTCTTCTCTTTATTCTCTCCCACGTTAGATTAATTTCTGTTCATGGGAGCAGAAGAATGGCTCAACAGGAGAACAAATTGAACTCAGGTTCCTTCCTCCATTGAGTATCAGATTATTTAAGACACAAAACAGAAGTTATTTGGAAGGATTAGGCAGTAGACTAGTAGTTAGACATTCTGACCTCAGATATCCAAATTGGGAGGGACTTGAATGTAGTCATCTCACATCCTGACTGCTATAACTTGAAATTCTGGAGATGTAAGCCTGCCTTAGATTTTTCACAACCAGATTTCTAGCGTGTTTGTTTTATACCCATTTGGTGCAAAAATACTGAAGTCTCAAAGTGATTTTTGATAGCTGCAAATCTAATTCGTTTGACGTTCCAGTTTGATCGTGAAATCTCTGAAAGTATTTTATAGATACCAAGCTACAGAATCAACTTACAGACACACTTTCACTGTGCTCTCACAGTCTCACAGAATTAACTGGATTTATACTTTGATGAGAAGAAAGCTTTTAAGACATCTAAGCTTTATTACGTTCAGATGAAATCTACATTCAATACTAAAATAAGACACCATTGCCTAAAGGGAGCTGCATTCACTTCCTGATAAATGCATTTTAAAGTCTCAAATTTGCTTTTACCCAAAACAATGCAAAAAACATTTTACTCTCTTTCCTTTTTTATAGTGAAAGGTTGTATTTTTTGGCACATCACAAAAATTTAATATATTTGTGGTATTTTCCCATCTTATTTTTCTCAGTTTTTTTCCCTAAAAGGCACCCAATTACTTAGTCCTCATTTTATACATGGATTTAATAATTTAAAAAATTTATAAAAAATAAGACCATTAAATAAATCACAAAATACAAATAACCTTATGTGACAAATGTGAACTAGGAAAGAGGAAAAAAAAATCCTTTTTTCTAAGCCAGATTATTATGTAGATCATAGAGACATAGAAACAAAGAATGGTTTGGATTGGAAGGAACTTTCTAGTTCCAACCCCCCTGCTACAGGCAGGGACACCTCCCACCAGACCAGGTTGCCCAAAACCTCATCCAGCCTGGCCTTGAACCCCTGGGGAGGGGGCATCCACAACTTCCCTGGGCAACCTGTCCCAGTGCCTCACCACCCTCACAGGAAAAAATTTCTTCCTAATATCTAGTCTAAATCTGTCCTCCTCCAGCTTAAATCTACAACCCCTCATCCTGTCACTACATGCTGCTGTAAAAAGTCCCTCCCCAGCTTTCCTGTAGGACCCCTCCAGCTACTGGAAGGTTGCTATAAGGTCACCCCAAAGCCTTCTCTTCTCCAGGCTGGACAACCCCAACTCTTTCAGCCTGTCCTCATATGTGGGGTGCTCCAACCCTCTGACCATCTTTGTGACCCTCCTCTGGACCCACTCCAACAGCTCAACGCCCTTCTTGCATTGGGGACGAGGACAACAAGGACACACTGAGGTGTTGTCCACCACAGGAATTTTCCTTACTTGCAGAAATATCCTACTAGGTTTTTGTGAACATTTTAGCTCACCAAACAGCCGACTGAGGATGTTGCAGAGAGCAGGTTTCCTGGGACTGTCACCTGCCCTACAGCAAAGGGAGGCCCCGAGCTGGGGTGGCTGGAGCACAGCTTTCCTGTTCCGACAGCCCTTGGTACTTGCATTCACCAGTAACTGACCCTAAGTCTCCAGAGGTGCCACCCAGCAAAATAATCTGCCACAGAAACTTGGACTTTCAGGCAGTTTACTTTAGACCTGTGAAGACCAGCAACATGGATCAAAAATGACTGACTGATAACAACAAACAGTATGGTCCATGTGATAACCAGTTCACTGATATCAAAACAGTTATGGTCACTAAAATCCCATCTGAAGCTATCATTACATTGTACCCTCAGTATTTTCTTCTCTGACATCTCAAATTATTTATTTACGCCCATGTTACTTGGTAAAAAAAACCAAACTCTACACTTCTGATAAGAAGTAGTTTGTTGGGAAAAAGGTCGGTGCCCAAATATTTCTGTCATTTGTATTAAAATTCCTGCTTTCACATTTACTGTTACTTCTGTGGTATGCTGAAGGGGAAGAATAGAACGAAGTTTATCTTTTCATACATGATACTTTGGAGCTGAATGGTAACCAACTTCCTATTGGGTCACTGAACAGATTTTTCTATATTTCAAATAAATTCAGTTTTCGAACTCTATATTTTTCCTTTTATATAGTAAAGAACATAGTTGCATGGCATGAAATTAGGCTTTGCTTAATACTTTGGAGCTGAATGGTAACCAACTTCCTATTGGGTCACTGAACAGATTTTTCTATATTTCAAATAAATTCAGTTTTCGAACTCTATATTTTTCCTTTTATATGCATGGCATGAAATTAGACTTTGCTTAAATTAGGTAATGTGTAATAAAAAACATTGTACAATCCCATCACCCAATGTTGAGTTAAACGTGTTCCTAATAACTCCTTATTTTGTGCAAAATACTGTGACCTTCAGTTTAACAGTGGTGCCATAACAGTTGTTCTGTGTTGTGTAAGAAATATTACTACATGTCTCCATGTAACTCAGCTCACACCGATCTAAATATTTGATACCATATTTTTACAGTTTGGGGCTTAACATTAGTTTTAAATTCCCTAAACTAATAACGGAATTTTTAACACTCACAAAACAAAACAGTTACCCAAGTGGAAAATATCTTAAAAGCTCTCCATAGTTGGGAATTAAGCTTTACTAAATACAACTGTTCTGACACGATGAATGTACTTACCATAACACCTATGGGCTTACACTATTACTGCTCTCTTGGACAATTCCCTAAGTGGATATATATAATTTAGCACACCAAGGTCTCTCAAAATATACTGTCTTGCAATTTTGTCAGTGTCTATCAGCTCTAGCTAAGTTCTTAGTGGGAAACACCTCTGTCTGTCTTTAGCAAAAACACTGTAATTGAATTTAGGTTTGTTTAGTTTATATAAATACTCTAAAGACATAAAGCTTAGTGTTTGGAAAATTCCGTTACTGACTTCCATACGCCAGTGCCCTCAACAAACTGAGCAGAAAGGTTTGGTGGGGCGTGGTGGGGAGGACTGAACAATTTCCAAATAAGATTCAGTTGAGTCTCCTCAGGTCATGTACTGTCTCCACTGTCTTATAACGAAAGTTTGCCTGAAGAAAGTTTTGATTAAGGACATACCAAAGGAAAATACATTCATGCTGACAATTTCCTCAAAGTAAAATAAAATTTCATTCACATGCATTTTGTTTAGCCGTAAAAGGAGCTAATCCTTAAAAATATAACAAATCCTGCATTCAGGAAAAATACGTCATCAAATGGCCTAGACAATACTGCATACTGAATCCAAAAGCAAATTACTTCTTTGTTGTGAATAATCTGCTCAGCTAGGTTCAAAAGAATCCATGGCTGCTTTATGCAAGCAGAAATCATCCATGTGAATATCATGAACCCATGTTCACTGACAGCATGAAATTTTCCTAGTAACTTCAGCCAGCTTTGACTCAGGTTCTAAACAAGAATTGAAAAATATATTCCACCATGGCAAAGTTCCATGACACCCTTCTGTGACATTAGCTCTAATGTTTCAACCTTTACCAGGCAAAAAGTAAAACAACGGCATCTGAAGAAACCTAAGGGGAGGCATAAGAAAGATTCTGATTTCATATATATGTATATGTGTCTTCAAAACACTGCTCCTTACTGCACTGCCTTTCAACAACAACAAAAAGATATTTTCAGAATGTGTTTGTAAAACATGAATACACAAAGGGTTTCCTACATAGTATAAATCCCTGGCAGTACTCCCCTACAGAATGTGTTCCTTCCCATTTCTGGTTAGTCTTGCATGGTAATGAAAAAAGTAGTTTCTTTTTGTTTTAACATACAAGGGAAAATAATTATTCCTATATTTTGCACATTTATTCAGACATTTTATATTTGTGTCTCTAGCTTCCCTAAACATGGAAACAGTGAAGATATACTTCCTATTTTAATCCTGACACATCATAATATTGTTGTAGTATTATATTGTTATGTTGACATATGTGCAGAAATGGAAATTCAGGCCTACTCTAAAAGCCATGGGAGGGGGAAGATACTTCAGGCATAAAACAAGTGTTTGTCATGGCTAAAGTGAAACATTTTCCCTGACCATATATTTCTTATTACAACATACTATGGCCCAACTGAAGACCAAGAAGCAGGACCCAGAATATAAAAGAGCTTTAGGCATGAGTATTTCTTTTGCTTCCCTCACAAGGTGAAACTGTCTTAAATTGAGAGAAAATAATGCCCCAAGTGCCTCTTAATCTCTAATGAAAAAAAACCCCAACCATTCATTTTGCAAAGCTTGTTAAACATAATCTACACCACACCACACTGCACATGAGGCTTGCCAGCCCAATCTGACAGGCATTAAAAACAAAAAAATAGGCATGCCTCCTGCCAAAACAGAGGGGTAACTGCTCCTGTCCTTTGTGCAACACCCACGGGGAATATATGAAGCCTGCAGTCACCTGCATCTCCTAGGAGCTGTTACTAATTATCTGTTATTAATAACCACCTTCAGGGAACCTAGGATCAAAGACTGGACCAAATACTGTTCCCATGTATGACAGACTGCAGGGCCCACTCCAGCCCCTCGCACTTCAGAGCAGCTGCGGGATAGGAGGGCTGACTTCAGGCCAGCAGCACGAGGGATAGAGTCACCAGGGTTTGCCATTGCCACCTTCTGCCTTCCCGCTTTTTAGCCAGCCCTCCTTAGGAGTGCTGCAGGCGATGAGGGATCCTGAGCTGGCTGGATTGCGGCATTCAGTTCAATTTTAGCTGCTTTTAGGGGAGAGGAATTAGATTTTTACTTCAGTCAGATGTGTCTCTAGAGAACCTTTTTCCTCTTTCTTTTCCTTGCTTCCAGAAGCATCTCCAAACACCATCCACCATGTGTGGCAGTAGGACCACCCGAGTACCACTTTGTTTTTTAAGTCCATGCTGTTCTAGTGCATTGTATTCATAACCACTGTCAAAAACAGCTGAGGATGGTGACGAAGGGTGGGATCTGTCTGTGTCAGAGCCACACTGTTCCCTCACCCTCCCCTTCCCACAGGAGAAGGCACTTGGGGTGGCAGCAGTGATTCTGGGACCAGTTAAGGGCTGGGAAGAGGGACCTCCCTCATGCAGGACAGATTGTGGAAGTACACTTGTCTTGAATGAACAAGTTCTATTCTCAGAGATGTTAAATTAACACATATGCAGCCTGGTTAAACCACACTCTTAAATCTTGGCCATCTTTTTTCACTATCTGTGACCAGGTTTTTCTCTTTGAAACTATTAAGAGAAGTTGACCTTTTGTGCTTACACGCATTTTCTCTGATGAGTTTTTAGACCCATCATCCTGCTGTGTCACTGCTTTCCCGAGGAGGACTATGGTATATAAATAGCCAAGCTCAAAAGAAGATTCTTCTGATCTATTTGACAGTTTGTCTTCCTTGATTGTATGAGAAGATGGTAACTTGTAAAATTTCCCCTCCTCAAAACTTAGAAGAGTTGAAAGTACTGAGCTATGTTGTTTAATGATTTCTAAAGGAGCCCTGATTTAAAGACTGGAAAAACTGCAAAGTCTGGAAACATCTGGTACTAATCTAATACCTACTCCAATCTGTAAAGACTGATTAAACACTGCAGCAACAGGTGGTGCAAACACTAGTAAGTCAATTTTAATAAGGGAGGTCAACACCTTCAGCTCCTCATTTTTCTTTCCATAAGTGCTAATAAATTCCTCTCAACAGGTGTGGGTCTAGGATTATAACTGCATTGTTCACAAGCAAAGGTCTAGTAGTTCTGTGTTAAAGATCTCTTTTAAAAGAAAAAGAAGAAAAAACACTTTGAATGGTTGAAATGTCATCCCTGACTTCCTCCACTTTTTTCTTTTCATGTATATTTTTCATGCCATGAGTGTTTATGGGTATCAGCCTGGAAGAAGTACCACACACTGCTCAGTACTTCTCCAGGAAGAAAAGTCTTTTCTGGATTTATTACAGATTCTTGGTCTTAACCAGCACAAAAATTCCATTCTTTCTTGCATTCAGTGGATCTCTATCCTTACTCCTACAACAAGTTTCTATTTAACTGCTGGTGGCTCTCAAAAGTGCATCAGTCTTCACTCAGCTCGATTAAGTGACTGCTCAGGGAGGGGGAATATATTAAGTCTAGCACAAGAGAAAGAAAAAAAAAACCACAAGAGTGGGGACTGACTCTGCAGTCTGCCATGGCTCTTCCTTCAGAGCAGACAACCTATATTTTCCTTTCAGGGTGTTCAAGTATTTAGTTTTACTTTTACACTCTTTGTTTGACATTTTTAATGTTATTTGTAACACAATGTAACGCTAGGACAAACTTTTATTGGCACCTGAACTGAAAACAACACTTCAAAGTTCAGTTTTCTGGTTTGAGCACAACCCAGGTGAAAGGGGACAAAGATGCTCTAAAGAAAGCAAGATCTTCAGGCCAAAAAGATGGTGCTTAACAAAATTGTTCCTATGCCTTTTACTGTCTACAACGTCTTCTCATAGTCTGCTACATGGGTTATATTACAGAAATCCCAAGGGGTTATTTATTGTGGAAATAAGAAATAACAAAGCCAAGAATATCAAGGGAATGTTCAATATAACAATCCGAAAAAGAAAACAGTAGTGTCTGAATCAAAAAATGAAAGCTTTGTCCTCCAGCGCCCTGTGTAGGGGTTGGAAGGTCCAGTACAGAAGCAAGTCAGCTAACCGTTATTATTCTGCAGGGACAGGAGGCTGAATAATCCCTTATTCCAGTTGTTTGGCAACACTGAGCTGATTACAGCTGAGGGGCGGTTCTGCAAGCTGAGGAAACCATAAAAAGACAAGGAACATTTACAGCAAATCATGAGAATACACAGAAAATTTGGGCTCCTCAGAGGGTTACTTAGAAGAGGACAGGGCAGCCCAAGCCAGTCACAGACCTGGGGAAGGGGAACCCATGAGCTATACTGCAACAGGGATGCCCTGGAACAGGCAGCCTCTCCCAGGGAGGGCATAAGACAGCTTTCCACATGTTGCAGTGACACGCGTCTAGACACAGCAAGTACAGAAGAAGGCTTTTTCTTGGCAATACAACCCACCAGAAGGAAAACCAGGTTTGCTCTCCTGCCTCCCACAGGGGCTATGTTTGTCCAGCAGTGCCAAGCAACACGGTACACGGTCTGCACACGCTGGCATGTGGGCTCCAGCAATCTTTGTCTGCATTTGGTCAAGTCCTCTCTGAAAATCTAGCTGCATAAATACCCAGTGAATTCCTTCAGCCTGCACTACTACATACAGCCCCAGCCATGCCTGATCTCTTCTTCTCCAAACCACCAGGACTGCTATTAATCAAAGCCTGTACCAAGGCATCTTCCACCTGATGCCTTAAGATCAGGAGCTTCTCCCTAAGTTTGGGATCAAGTCGGATTGCTTGAGTGAAACTGTGTGTGCTTCAAACCATTTTAAAAGTGATGTTCCAGCTCTCTCTTGAACTCAGAAACACCAGAAAAAGCTCTGTAAAAACTTCTCTGGATTCAGTCCTACATTTTTTTAGCACAGCTGGATATCTGCTTCCTGACCAGGAGGTCTCTTTAGTTCTAAGAGCCTTTTAATAACTAACTACTTGCTGTAGAAATACACAGTTCTTTGTTTATTTATTAATTAGGAATAATTAGAGAGGATATTCCCAGGAGAAAGAAGTTTTGTTTTTTCAGGGTGGATATTTTAAGAACATTCATTTTTATGTGAGACCCACTAAGTAATCCTCATTCAATCCAGTCTCACTCAAAGCTTGGGGGAGTGTTTGCAAATGCCTATGTAGGTATGTTTATAAGGAAAACACAAAACAAAACACAAGACACATTTGAACTCAAGAAAAAAATATATGTTATTTCCACCTAGGAATCAGTTACACTAAAATCCAAGTAGTAAAAAGAAAATATATGTTTTATTAAGTCTGATTGGTATTTCTTTTTCCTAATTCCTATATGCCACTTGTGACCTCAAGGAAACATACAGTTTTTACTCCATTTTAAGTACATGGATTTAAGAAAGCTATTATTAAAACAGAACATTCACATTTTTTCAGCTATACTGATATACTAGGCTTAGTATTGGTTTAGTTTACTCCTTTACATTATGAATGATTGGCCTCATCTACACTTTCTCACAAGACAGGAAAGAAAAATAAAACCAAACAAAAAAAGATCCACACAACTTTATACAGAACTTAGACACTGCAGTAAAGATATTTTTTTTCCTATGGCCAGAAGGAAGAGAGAGGGAGAAAAACAACTAGCATAGGTAGAACACTTCATTATCAGGAAAATAAATCCTTTCCTCAGTACTCATCAGTAACTTAGTAGCAAAAACATTTACAAGAAAACATCCTTTTTCCTCAAGAATATGTGGCCAGACAGGCCTTATGTGTTGTCAGCATGACTAATGTGATAGCAATAGCTGATGTAATAGCAAAAGAAAAAACATCACTCTTCCACTTTAAAAACCTGGTGATCTAAAAGGTTAGTATCTTGTTAGGTTTACTAACTGACTCTTCTAATGAAGACAATTATAAGAGAGTCAAAATAAAAATTGCTTTTGTTGTGCAAACCAAATGCATTTGAATTGAAGCGTATTGTCCCACAATAAATTTTAGAAATTTTGTGGATAATGACTCAGCCACTGTAAAACAGAGTTCAGTGTCACAATTCAGAAAGACATACCATGAGTGTTGTACCTGTGCTGTACAATGGGTCCATTTTGACTGATATTTCCATCCTGTTAATTATACAGAACCAGCTTTCTGATAGACTTGGTCAAAGTGGGTTTGCCAAAGATATAGTTATGAATAATTTATTTTGGGATTAGGTTAAATTACAGTGTGCTGCAGTTGACAGAAGTTTTTATGTCTCCAAGAAGTAATTTAGACAAAATTAATAAAGTACCATTAAAGACAAAGATAAAACTTCTAGCTCAGCAGATGTCTGAAGGCTATGGGGGGTGAAAATATACATACTTTCCATAATATTCCACTTTAAAAGATGCTTTTAGGCAGCTGCATGTTTGTTTTCAGAAAAACAAGGGTTTGATTATAAATATCAAATTTTTTTCACTATTTAATATTTAAATTCAATCTGAGGTGTAATTGTGCACTTCACTATATTGCTCAGCAAATATCTGAAAGCCAAGAGCCTTCCATGGGCCTGTGAAGATGTAGTGAAGCCAAATACATTCTTTCAAAGGTAAATATGTAAACCAAAGGACAGGGTGGAATCCATATCTCTGACTAGTGTCAGAGCCTAATCAGTGAAGTTCAACAGCACTGCAAAATCCTTTCACTTTAATTACTTAGGTGTTTAACCTCAAATAGTTAACAAGGGTTTCTTTATAGTCAATGGAGGGAGCAAGGCAACCTCAGAAGGAGCTTGTACTGAAAGGAGTCTAAAAGAATCAGCTGCTGAAATTGCCTGTCCACAGATCAGACAGGTGCTTAAGTGAGGGTTCCACAAAGTTGTAACTCCTGGACAAGACGACTTCAGTGAGTGGATCCTGCCCATTATGTCTCCTTTCATGTCATGTGCTCTCTGATCTGCTTAAGGGAGTGTTGCCTGCAGGTACTGCTGCAGGATCTGACCTGACTCTTAATGACATGATGGGATTCTTTAGGAAGTGCTGGGTGAGACTCTAGGCAGAGGTAGAGTCCATGGCTGAGTGCCTGCAGCTCCCTAATGTAAGAAGAAAATCTTAGTCATTATTCCTTATGAGAGTGATACACAGCCTCTTACAAACTGAAAAGCCAATGCACATTTCTAACACAGTCTCAAAAGCAGATCATTATGTATATCATTTTGTATAAACATAGTCATCAAGGGAATTTGGAATAGATTTATACCAACATTTTAATAAGTTTCACAAAAAAGAGGTTCATCAAATAAAAATAATGAATGATGGAATTAAAGAACCACTGAAATTTGCTAATGTGTTTAATCATCTCAACATCTATATTTATATATGACAAATTTGGATGATATAGTGGGTGTAATTCTGTTTCAAGTCTCTGAGCAGGGATTGCATTTCAAGATACTCAACAAAGCAAAGCCAGGGTTTGCCTCATCTGCAGGCAGACAGAAAGAAGGACTCTATTTGTGCAAGGGCACTTGAAAGCCTCTCTGACATCCAGATATCCAGTTAATCAACTAGCAAAAGTCATCTGTGAGTCAAAGAAAAAGAAATAACGAGACCACAGCTATGTAGAAAATAAAGAGAATACACCAAAAAAAAAGCTGTAAGGTGTAATAAACTCTGACATTTTTCTGTGACATAGAACCACACCTAAATGTCCTAACCATTAAGCGAGAGTCACTTAGCTGTGTTCACAGGTGCCAAATCCAACAGCGCATACACAAAGGACCCAGGCACATACAGCTAACTCAGTCTGTGCTGTAATTCTGAAAGCCTCTGCTCAGTTGCCTCACAGCACTGAGGGTTTGTAAGGACAAAAACCTGCGCCTAATTTCTGACCTTTGTGTTTACTGCATGATTATAATTCTTATTTCTTTTGCTTTGACTCACAATATCTCATACCTCCATCTTAATCAGGACAACCCTACCTCGAAAAGAAACAAAGAAGATGCCAGGGAAAGCACATGGAAGCTGTGGTTGCTGGGAGAAGAGCTCCCTGGCTGGGAGCATCACCTTGCACATTGGCACTGGACCCATCTCCTTATCTCCAGGCCTGTGTGATGACGTGACTCACACCATTTCCCTCCAAATCACTTGCCCAAGTGCAATTGCTGTATTTTCTCAGACAGAAACACACCTGCAGACACAGCAGTCCACCTGGACTGCTAAAACCCTGCTTTGGCAACCATGAACAAACATTTCCAACAGGAAAGTATTTCCACAAGTAAAAAGACGACATTTCTAAGGAAACATGACCTTTCTGGGAAACTCTACCCTAAAGCCCACATCATTTTTTCAGGGGATAGTCCTCTCCTGCCCTGTCCCACCCAGCTGCAGGAGGAGAGTAGACAGCCCCAGAACCTCCAACACAACTTTTGCCTGCTCTGCAGAAAAAAAAGGGTAGCTGGGGTGAGCAAAGGTAAGAAAATCTGCAAATAGAAACCTGGAGAACCTGGACATGTCAAAGGCGACAAGGCTGCGTGATGGCCCTATTTATAACTGACCATATGGCCACCGATTTCCTGTTGCTCACGCAGGGCATCTCCATGACTCCAGCCTCTGTGCTTCTTCCCACCTCACTCTTCTGCCAGGTTTATTTATACTTTTCCCCAGCTCCAAAGGCAAATCAAGTTAATTGGCTATTACATGAGATTAAGCAAAATAACTAAAAGAATCAAGAAAGAGAGAATATAATGCTCTGATTTACTGTGCGTCACTCTCCATGGGAGCTCTGAAACATAGTTATTCCCGCACAATACAAGAAAGACTCTACATTTTCTGCTATATGTGGGACCAAACAGCAGTGCAGGTTTATACTGGTGTAACTACTCAAATGCTCATTCTTACTCAAAGTTTCACATAACTTTCCATTAAAGCTGACATCTCAATTTCAGACACCTTTAGCACCCCCAAAACTAAAGAATCATCTTAAATGCCTGCCAATTTTGCAACTGCGTGATGAAAGAAATAACAAATTAAATTATTTTTTTATTGAACACTGTACAATATTAGTCCATTTGGAATAGAGATAAGGAATTAAAGAGCCAAAAAACCTTTCCAGTCAATGATCTAAGATGAAGAGATGCCTGGGGGACAGAGACAAATTTGGAGTGTAGGAAATGAAAAACAATTAGAAGAATTAAAATAATTGTATTTTCCATGAGGGGAAAATAGAGATATGGGATAAATTACTAAGATGGGTTTCTAGACCAAACAGTGCAGCATTCAAAACTGTAATAATGGGGTTTCAAGTAGAGCTATGAGAAAACCTGCTTAGTGAGCATAAGCCCAACTTAAAAAAAAAAAAAATCTAATCACAAATTTGGTGAACCTAGGGAGAGGTTAATTAAGGCTAGCAGAAACAAAGAGGGTAAGGGCAAGGCCTACTGCAGCAGTTTCCTCCACCTTCTCAAATTTCCAGCAACTGGAAACAAAATAAAGACTGCAGAGAGGGAGGTAATGAGCGCAAAGAGTGGAGAAAGCAACATGATCATGTTCCCTATCTCCCGACAAGACTAAGTGATGCAATCTGCACAGGGCATCTGTGGATGCAAACATTTCTGAGCTACAATTCCTTTCAAAATGTGGTGTTGATCTGTTAATTAGTAAGAAGATAAACACTTCTGACAGGTGAAATATATTGTTAATTGAGTTGCATAGAATAGAATGGATGAAGAAGTGTATTCTCTCTTTCTCTCTAGGGCTGGAGTTCAGTCTTTTCAGTTTTTGCTTCCCTAAAGACTGAAAATAGGCTGAGAATCAAAGAACAGCATCCTACAGTGTAGGGTCCTCGTGCTTAAGCTGGTTTTCTTTAAAACACCAATCCACGTACCTGCAGATCAAAAGTATGGGATACTCCTATCTTTTAATCATATGCAATAAAAACCCTTAGAGAAATTTGTAGAAAAAAAAATAAATCCAGAGAGTGATCCATCACTGTCTAATGCAGTTTGCCTTCTTCAAAAGTACTCAGTTTTTCCTACTTTTAAAAGATGGGATGCTGTATTACTTACTACACAGATAGTAGACCTCATCAAGGTATCAATTTCTCAATTCCTTGTCTAATAAACTGAAATATTATCTACAGCAGTACTTGCAAAAATAGCAAAGACTCACTCTTGGAGACAAAACAGCCCAGATCTCCACATTTGGTAGTACTAAATACTTTCAGCTGACAGAGGCTATGTCTAAACTAACAAACATCAAAACACATCAAAATCGTGTCTGTAGACCACATCAGTTAGTCCTAGGAGCCCAGTCACACCCCTGTACATGTTTTAGGGGGAGCTACTTTGGACTAGCACCTGCAGAATCCAGAGGCACCAACAGGAGGGGAGCACCAGCACAACCAGTTTTTCCATTGGCACAGGATACCAGGAACCACTGCTTGCTGTCATCCTTCTGTTTCACTCTCCTATTTATATTACTGCAAATTTCGTTATCACTTACTTATTAGTCTTTCACTGTGAGCCCATTATTACCACAATTAAGAGGGAGATCAGAGGAGTTAATGAGTTGATAGCTTGTTCACCACTGCTTCAGTATTGTCAGCTTCCTGGCTTCAGTTTATTTGAGTCACCAGCTCAGGATGGCACACTTTGAAAATTATATTTCTAAAGTCCAAAAATCAAAAAACATAAAAAATACCAAGAGAATCATATATAGCACTTATTTACACTTCAATAGTTTTAAAGCCACTTTTATAATTTTGGGAGACCTAGTTCATTTTTCTCCTGACGATTTAGAAAAAAAAAAAAAAAAAAAAACAAAACAGCATAAAGCATCTTGATCCACAGTAGCAAAGCAGAAGTTATAAACATAAGGCTCTGCTGTCCTTTTCCAGCCTTAAGATTGATTGCATTTTCATAAAGATTTTTATGCTCCATTCACCCTATATCCCTTTGCCTTACCTCCTCATCCTGAGAGTTTTAATAAATGACTCATTCTTACTAATTCAGCCTTGCCAGCTTTCTTATGGTACATGATATTTCAATACTTAATGCAGTGTAAGAGAGTCTCCACTAGCCAATTTGATTAGTCATAGCCTCTTCTTTGCTTACCATGCTATTTTTCATTTTTTTAAAGTCATCTGGAATGCGTTCCCTGCTCTGGTTCATGCTGTGTTGCAAATCCTGAACAAGGCATACTTTATTTGCAAAGTGCTGGAATGGCCTAGCAATAACCAAATGCTATAAGCACTGAGCTTTACACCTTATTTGAACTTTACTAACAACTTTAAAGCCAGCTGTGGTAGCTCCCTGAACCATCCCTTTCAGCAAAGTATATCTCCAAGTGCACAGACCCCCTCCAGCAGCATGTACAGACCCACAGCAAGAGAAGCTTCACTGTCCTGTAATCCTCCAGATCTTCACTGCCACATCACCTACAAACTTACAACTCATGTGTTCTCTCAGATCTCTCAATCTCTTTCAAAAAAAAAAAAAAAACACTCCTCAGGATTCCCTGCTCCATTCAGGTCTCTTTTTTTGTGTGTGTGAAATTTTGTTTTTCTAAGAAAAACCTCAGGTTGCTGTAGGCTTACCTTTCATTAAAATGTTAGATGCTCATTCTTCCTAGTGATTACTGAAGATGAAAACACAGTGTTGATCCCTGTAGTATCTTGTTAGCAATATGTTACTCCTTCCCACCCCCTTCAGGGAAAGGGGAAAGAAAAAAAAAAAAAAAAACAAACCTGTAAATGTTGTGTTATATAAAGAAAAACCATGTACAATTTATCTAGTCAGTACATCCATTTTGTGTTTCAAGGTTTCTGAAGAAAGGCTGCAAGAATAGAAGGATCTCACAGGTTTATTACATTTGTCAGATGGCCAAGTGTCACCTCCCTAAGATAGTTTCATTTGTTTTAATTGCTTGTTAGTTAAGCCAACCTGCCTTCCGTTGCAAGAAGTTTTTTGTTGTAATTAAGATAGGCAAGGTTACTTAATGCTAAAAAAGTGTGGATTATTACCCTACCATGTTCATTTATAGAATGTGCTATCTCCTCAGTTTTAATAAACCAGAGAGATTTGATCATAATTAACCTAAAAGTGCTATTCATAGAAAAGGGCCCAGTTCTGATCTGATTAGTCTAAAATCCTAGTGCCAAATTAAAATATCTTGTAAAGTATCAAGTGAATTAATACAGTTTTTATCTCTATCCCTACCCTCCACTCTCTTTTGTACCCCAACATACTCATTTTAAAATTAATTTTATCTTGCTTTTCCCCCTCCAAAGATAAAACATCATTCAATAATATATTTACATACTAAAACACTAAATACAGACTTTTACAAAATGTCTAGGAGCTATAATTTTTGCATAGCCACTATTAAGTGAGTGTAGACTACAAATCTTTGCACATCGAATCCTAAGTTGACTTTTAGTCTGTATCCCACTGAAATTGAGGGGAATATAGTTGTGAGTCAGTTATGTTGAAGCTTGGCCCCAAAAAAGTATAAGGATTAAATCCCAGCACCACTGAAGTTAATGGCAAGGCTCTTCACTTCAGTTGGTTAAGGATTTCACCCTAGGTCATATGGCAGAATTTTAGCCTCTCTTTGAGGAGAAAATGAATTAACTGTCACATGCCAGACAGATGAACATAAAGCAAATTAATCTGTAACCAGAAAACAAGCCACAGGGAACATCACCATCGCACACAGCTCCATACATCACGAGACCTTCTGTTCAGGTTGAGCACTATGAAGGTGCCTTTTTCTCCCTCCAGTTCCATAGTCCAGAAGCCTCCTTTGAACCAGCTTCAGGAGATGTCTCTGCTGCCAACTCCTGTTCCACAAAGGAAGTCCAATGGCAACATCTCCCTGATTCTTGATTAATTAGCAGGCTATCCCTCATACTCACACTATGTATTACATGGAGAAGTGGGCTCTGGCACGGGTCCAACCCAAAGTGTAGGAAGCTGAGTGAAAAATTCTCACCAGTAATAAAAACGGTTAGGGTAATGGAGCTTTTCAAAAAGGGAAAACACTTCATTTTCACTTTACATTTTTCTTCAAAACAGATGGATGTTTCAAATGTGAATAAATGTTAGAATGGGTTGCAAAAATGAGCATATCTTACTAAGAAACTTTAAGAAAGTTTTGCATTATTCAATCTCTGAGAAAACTAAGTCCAAAAATTGTCAACCCACTTTGGATGACACTGCAAAATGGTTTTAAAGAGCTAACTCACATACCTCTGAGTAGTCTGTCCTGGAATACTATAAATCAGAAGCTATTTCCAATACTGTTAACAAAGATGAAAATCACACTGAACCTGTACTCCACTCTGGTAAGGCAATAAACTTCTAAGGGTAGGGTGAATGCCACAGAATTAACTCTTATTTATGGGCCTTCTGAAAGTGAAAACTAGTTGGGCAAAGTGGCCATAAAGTATCAGTGAGATCTATTAATCAGCAGCATGTGGCGAGGCTGCGGAGCAGGCAGTGCTCTGGGAGGCTTTATTTTCCTTGGTTTTCACGTGTCTTTTTACTCTTTCCTTTTCACATGCATCAAAACTTGATCTACACTGAGCATTATTTAAATAGATGAAATTCTGTTCTCTCTCCTCTGTTGGCCTTAACATTCCTGAAAACTAAGGAAAATAAATGTGGAACTGGGGAGATTATTATGACAACTCCCACACTCCATTAAATTCTCTCAGGAAAATATAAAGTGTGATACAACAAACGGACTGAAAAAAATGGCCTAAAACTACAAAGTGACTAAGAGTAAAAGGTGCAGCAAAGAGGCAGCCTCTGAAACCCGTCAGCACTGACGGGACAGCCCGCTCCACACAGGGTGTGCAGCAATGCGCTGCTGAGCCACCAGATGTTCCAGCCCCTGCACACTGCACAGGCAGCGAGAGCGGGACAGCAGATGAGGCTTTGGACAGGAGAAACCCTCCTTGCCCAGAGCCTGGCCTGTGCTGCTTGGCAGCGGGTGCGAAGCTGGGAGCAGGACCCAGCTCCATCCCTTTGTCCTCGGCAAGATTCCAGGCTCTGGAGGATCCGCCACCCAGCAGCTGTAAACAGACCCAGCTCCTTTGCACCTCTCAGGCAACACAAAGGGATCAAAAGTGGGGCAGGAAATCTGGCTGTGGGGCTCTTGTTCACGCTTAACATGTCTTTTTTCTTTTTCTTTCTTTTATTTTTTTTTTCTTGAACAATGACAGGATTTTTAGGACTGGAGACACGTCCAAATAGTGTCAGAAAAAGGAAAGGTTTTGATTACAGTTAGTTATCTGGCACTATCTGTTTAGAAATGTCTGAACAAATAGCTCCGATGTCAGATGCTCTAGTTCTGGCAGAGTAAAGAAATACGATTTGATCTGGCTGCCCAGATGTCCCAACACTGAGAATAATATTTTTAAGCACGAACTCATGTACTGCTGCTGTCATGTACTTCAACAGACTTATTTTGTTCTCATAGGCTATAAATTGTAATGAAATTGAACCAGATTGATGGTTATAACTGGCCTCTCTTATGTCATACGTTATTTCAATAGAAAACAAGGGTCTTTATGGATACAGACCTGAGTTCCTCTCCACCGTGCAAACCTGCAGGCACCGGTCATTGTACGCTTGCAGAACTACCCATAAATAAGGGCTCCCAGTTTCTCTGTCCTTCCACTTCTTTGACAGCACATTTCCTACTGCTATATGGTATTTTCTATTCATGTTTATACAAATATACTTTGATATATAGTGATATTTTATATATAAATATACAAACCTATAAATGTCTTCATATTGTAATTTTCAATTATTTTCAACTATTTGAATTCCTTTTCCTTTCTAGGATCACTGAGATGGCAGTGGCTCCTTTCATCTAGTTTTGGCTCTTTTCCGGTTATTGTTTTGCTGGTAGTTTGATTCAGGTGAAGTTCTGTGCACTGGTTATGTTGGTGTTGGTGGGTTTATGAAGTTCTACTGTTATTACAAAAGCAAGCGCTTGAACACAAGTGACAAAGTAGATAGTTTCCTTTTTTCTGATCAAAAGAAGATAGCTTTGTTTGAAAAAGCACTTGAGGATATTTGTTTTTCTGAACAGTTATCTATACTTTTTATTCACTAAAAGCGGAGACAAGCTCAAGACATGGAAGTGGGGTGTCTCATTTTTGCCTAAATCTTGTGCTATTTAGACCTGAGTTTCAGCTTTATATGCCCATCAGAAATGAACATCGAAATAGCAGTTTTGACAGTAGGTGAGTGAAGCTCTCTAGTGAAAAGTTTCAGTCAGATTGCTTTTCCCTGAAATGAATACGCAAAAGGCTGCTTTTGCTTAAAATTGTTCACAGGGGTCTCATTATTTGCACAGAGGTTTATATAATTGCACCCACTCACATGATTTCAAAAACTGGTTTTTGTCTGTGTGTATAAAAAGGAAGAAAATAAATATTTTAATCTTTTTTTTTCTTAATGTCTAGCAAGAAAGTTCAATTACAGCCTCTCTACTTATAAAAATCATACAAAGGCTTCAAGTCTCAGCATGTTCCGGCAGTAAAGTGCAAACAATCTTGTGGTTACAAAGGCTACTTTGCTGAACCTCATTCCTTCTTCTCTCTCTCCCACCAGCTGAATAAATGAGAGACATATTTAGCAGCTTCAGTAGAAACTATTTTCTCATGCTCCCACTAACAAATCAGGGCAAGAAATGACAGTAAGTCACAGGATAGGAGCAAAGTATGCAGAGAAAGAGGTAAATCAGAATTGATAAGGGAGGATGAGATAAGTAGGAGCAAAAAAAAAAAAAAACAAAACAAGTCCAAACTCTAAATTCAGGCAGGAGGTTGAATGTGAGCAGCACATACAGAGCAGACAACGAGATGGTAGACCATCAAAAAAATGAATGCATTACAATCTCTTCAAACAAGATTGTTTTCATTCATAATCATATTAGAAGAACAGAAAGTATTGGCAAAAATATATTTCTTTAAATTAGCTTTTTTTTCCATTATTCTAGGTTGTTCATCCGGTACATGGTAACACAACAGAGAGAGAAAACTACAAAAAAAAGCCACAATACTCTAACCCAGCCACTGACTTGATTGGGCAAAATCACTTGTCATGAATAAAAGCTACTAAAATCTCACAGTAGAGTGCCGTATTTCTTCAATGTTTCGTTTCACATTCATATCTAAGTGAGATTAAACCTTTGCAAAACACCTCCCAGATGCAGCTTTGCTGGCAGCACCTCGCAGCTTTGGGAGGGTGACTGGGGTCTCCCCATCCAGCAAAGCTCTCACTAAGTCCTGCAGCAACTGCTTTGGGGAGTGCAGCTTCTGGAAGTCATTGGTTGACTTCCTATCAATCGGCTTTACACATTTGCAAGAATAAAAAGTGAGTCAAAACTAACATCGCGCCAAAACAGCCCCCAGCAACTGCTCTCCAGATGGATGCTGCTATTCACTGTGTGGCCCAAGAAGCCTCTCCAGCCCCTCCCCAGCAGCAGATTGCTTTCTGGCACTTGCTCTTTCTGATGGCAAGGAAGAAAATATCTAACATGTTTTGAATTAAAATTACTAAAGATTTTCCCCAAAACAGTGCATTTAAATATATACAGGTCTCATCCAAAAATGATACAGTTCAGGTTTGATTTCTACTACCTTTACCACAGGCAATGAACTTCAGACAGAAGACAGGGTGAGGTAGACTGCCCTAATTGCTCCACATACCCACAATTAATCTATAGCCTCACTACCTGGTTTTAATTTGTGGCAGAAGCTACCTCACCACATCAAAGATTCACCTCTCCACTAATCAAAATTTGAAGAAATACTACCAGTAGTAATTAGAGAGCTAAGGCCAATCATTATGCAATTCAGCATTAATTAAACAATATTAGAACAGTTTTGATTCAGCTTGCTGAGTGCACCAGCAATTCAGCCAGAATGGATCTCACAGATTTTAACTAATTTTCCTGAGATCTTTTTCTCCATATAATTAAACCCCCTCAGCCACTACAAAATTCAACCCCCTCTTATTGTTAGACAATGAAGAACAGTGAACACTCATACTTCTTTGGATGATGCCCCCTTTTAATAATGATTAGGAAAAAAGGAATGTGGTTCAGATTTGTGTTTTTCAGCAATTCCATAGGTACTTAAAGAAAAGGTGGCAGACAATATATAAAGGTGCTACAAATCCGTGTAGGTCCATTGGTTACAGACAGTTTGGGATTAAGGAAACTGTTTCTTAAAAAGCAGATGCACCAGTACTGCTCTTCAGTGAGTCTTTTGACTCTAAAGCATTTAAACAGGGTCCTGTTTTAAACTAAGGTCTGTCTGTAGTTGGGAAAAACAGTGGTAAACTGGGGTCCAGCAGTTTTTCATATTTTTATGAAATAGGTTTGGATAAAAGAGAGAAAGACCAAATCCTCAGCTTCAATTAATTGACCAAAGTCCACCTTGGGACACAGCACCAGGTGACAGTGCCTTAAAATCTGTCTCTGGTGATATAAATGTTCGTAAGGCTAAAATAAAAATCCTATCAAGCATGTAAAAAGATGTAACAAAAATTGTGATAGTGGAAAAAGCAGCATACTAAAGATAGGAAACAACTCAACATGATAAAATAAGCCCTTATTTGATCTTTGTTTGCAAACAAAAATCAGCATATAACTTGGCAAAAAATATTATTATATCTGTCTACTGAGGACCAAGCCTGAGACAGTGGAAGATGGTGCAAACCAAGAGAGAGACAACGAACTGATTTTATATGGGGCATGCTCATTCCTTTTGGTATCCACAAGGCACTACTCTGTGAATGCCATGCAGGCGAGGGGGGTAAGGGATTCATCTGGAGCAAAAGAAGTCCAAAGCAAACCTCATAGGATTTCCACTTGGAGCATCTTCACATGGACTCAGCCCTGGAGGTGCTGCTGCATGACAGTGTGGTTAGCTGAACAGGCACAGAATACAACAAAGAACTAGCCAGGAAAGGCAAAACCTTTGTGTGATTAACACACAAGGACTTCAGGAGATCACAACAGCTGTGTTTCAAACCCAAGTTAAACTCGGTTTGGACCTGAGACTCCTTTAATAATGCATTAACTATACCTGCCGAACACTTAGCTGTAGTTGCAGCTATGGAAATTACAAATGTTTAGCTGTTAAGTGTCCATATTCTGTACAGTCTCTTCTTTTTACAAACTCTTCCTCTCTTGGTACTTCATATTTCTTAAAAGATGGCATAGATGATATGCATCAGGGCTCCAGGGTGGCTGGGAGTGGCACCAGTGCTAAGAGGAAGCTTTGCAACAACAGGATACAGAGGGACAAGATGTAATGAAATGTGAGCTTCCAAGTCAACCTACACATCACAGCTTATTTCCTAAGGAAAGAAGAAAACAATGACAGTGCTCAGCTTCAAATCAAAATATTTTATTGGCATGCCAAGCTGCACAAATACTGTCAATGTGTAAAAAAGCAAAAACCTTGGGTAACTGTCAGCAGTATATACAACGCATCGTGCATCTGCCCAATAAAACATTTCACAGTGTGTTTGAGGTTTTATCCCCTGTGTCCATTTGTCATTATTGTCCATTTCTAAGTTGGTGGCAGGTTGTTACATAGCATGATGCTATCCCTGCCGTCTCTTTCCTTTCTCCTAGGGTTATGCACAGTTTTTCCTCATCATTTTTTAATGGAAAGTCTTTTATCATTTCTGGTAATGTAAGCAAATATCTTCCTAACAGTGTCTTGTACTATTCATACTGGAACAGTAAGTGCCTTTTATCCACTGTTGCCTTTTTTGTCACATGGGCTGCACAATCTCCCTTGTTCCAGTTCTCCTTTTACAGTCAATGGGTCCGGATTTAATTAGAATCTACCTTAGTTTTGCTTTCTGACTGTAATTAATAGAGAACTTCAGTATTTCTCTACATTATCTCTGATCTGTACTCCTAGGTTTCTTGCATACTGTCCCAAATGGTTAAATACATTTGTGGAGACTCATATTTATATGACTTGGAAGAAAGATTCAGTTAGATCCTTTATTAGAAGCTTGGTGTTATTTTTGCTCATTAACTAGCAAGGCAATTTTGTTCCGACGTCCTAGACTGTAAGCAAAAAGCAATTGATGTGTTAATCTAATCCAACCTCCTGTACACTATCCTGTACAAGACAGTGGCCTTCAACCATGTTTTTCAAACTTATTTGTACAACTTCCCAATATACACAATTGCTTAACTTCTATATAGTTTGCTGACAGATTGCCATGTGAAATACTGACTTCAGCTGGAAGCTCAAGTGTCATGAACAGCACTGGTACATTTAAGATCCTTAACCCAGCAGTTAGTGTCTTCTTGTCCACAAGATCACACAACACTCAAATTCTTGTCTGCACCCATCACAAACACAAATCAACAGGAGTGGTATCCATGCCCAAAGCACAAGGTTACATTTTTTATGTCTGTCTAGCTAGGATAGCACAGTGGCCGTATAAAAGCAAATGATAACATATGTTTTCATTTTGTCCTGCTCACAGTCACTGAGCTCTGTCTCACAAACTGTTGAAAATGCCCTGGGAGATCAGAAACCTATCCAAGGCTACACAACAAATAAACATGTAGACATGTGATTCTCAGCTCTGCTAGATTATCTTCCCTCATGGAGAGGTATATAGAGATACAAATGCATACTCCCCATGATTTTCAAAAGTAACTGCCTTGTGGACACCTATATTTCTGAATGCCAAAAGGAATCTTGTTTTCTGGGAAGAACTGAGTGGCTTCTTTCTCTACAGCCGTGGTGTGTGATTGCAGAGGGCAGGGAGCCCTCATTCCCTTCTCCCTTGGGCTCCTCTAATAAAAAGTGACTCTGAATTGTGTGCCCTTTCAGGCCTGATGTGGTGATGAAAGAATGCACATGTTAAAAATTAAAAAATAATGGAAGCCATTGCAAAGTTACACGTTAGTTTGTTAAACAAGGTTTTGGTTTTTTTGTTGTCATTCAAAGTGGGGAAGAGAAAAACTGAAGCATAGGCTTAAATATAAAGAAACTTTGAACTGCATGGAACAACATTTGTTACATAAGTAGTTTTTTCAAAATAAGTCATCCTCCACAATAACTCTACAGAGCTAACCCTGATTTCACAAAACCCGATATGTTTTTTGTATTCTTTTTGTGTGTATGTTTTATTTCTTGCATCAACGGGTCATAAGATGCAGTCAAGGAATTAATTTGAAACTTGAAAGCTAAAAGAAAAAGAAGCCGATATGTGTAGTTCTGTAGCCTCAGATTCTTGTATCTAACTACATAACATATTTTCTTTCCACAGGAGGTAGTTATGACAAATTAGAAGTCTGAAAATTTTCTGATGGTGTAAAGGCTCCAGCTGTCACTAGGGAGATAGTGATCAGATTTCATAGCTGCATGGTCCCATGGCACCACTAAGAGTTCCATATGGTCATCCAAATGTTTCAACAAAACCCTCAAAAAAAATTTCCACCATGGCTTTTGCTTTTAGAAAAATAAAACTCTTCTTTGCAGGAATTTTTTATAAAGCACCACCAACAAACAAAACTTTCTTGATTTGGTTGTCTGAAAAGCAAATCATTGTTAGAATCATTCTCGTTGTTTCGTGTTCAAACGCGCAGAAATAGCAGCAGTGCGGGACACGTGCCTGAGCTCTAACTTTTTAATCTAGCACAACTTACATAAAATGAAGTAGGTTGGTAAGTGGACATGCAATGAATAATTAAGATGTGTATATGTACATGGTGATAAACAGTAATTTCTTCAAACCACTTCTCTTTTGGTATAAAACCACCTCTCTTAAATTGTTAATGCCATTACTGTGGACAGAGACTCTTTCATTCATGTCAGAGATGTCAGCATAAGCCTCACACAATAACAAATGACAAATGCATAATTTATTGATTCTTAAATGCCTGTGTCCTTGGATGTATTTCTTATAACTAATTTGTTTGGAGACACATCTGGCTCCTGAAGATAGCATCTGTTTTAAAGAAGGTCAGTGCTATATTTTAAAGGCAGAAGAGCATAATCTTTTATCTGCTGTGCTTCTCTGCTCTTTCAGCCTACAAATTCAGTTCTCACTCAATTCTGTCTACTGATTTTTATATCAAATCAAAAATTGAGCAATCTGTAGTGCAGTTTTGAAACAGTGCTAAAGGTGTACACACACACTGTGCTAACAATCAAAGAATACAAGGAGAGAACGAACGTACAGGTTTCAAGTGACTAGTTACCGCAGGAACTGAACTATTTAAGAAAGAAATTAAATTCAGCTGTGTTGATATCACTTCTCATTAATACATCTTTTCTACAAAGGTTACTCCATCTATCTGTTTCAATAAATGGTGCTTGCTTGCCCAGAATTAGTTTTATTCGGATATACTGCTTATGAAAGTGAGTCTAAGATCTTCTTGCATTAAATCTGCAGACACTGAACACTGCAATGTTTATTCTGCTATTAGGCCATGTACCATGACTTCTCTCCCAAATTATTCCTATATATAGAAAACCTGACCCTGCACATCTTTGTTATTTCTGCATTATATTTATGCATATATATGCTCCATGACTTCAATCCATTTATCTTAGTTGTTTCACCAAGTTTTCACTGAATTTTAGCAGTATCTATTTTTACCCATCTCCTGACTGGAACAATAAAATGTAAACAAATGCTTAAAATCAGCTTGAAGTTTACATTTAAATAAGCAGACACAAGTACAAATTATTTAGAAACTGCCATTTTAACCCTGTGATAAACAACTAGGCACCTTTTTCTTTTATATTTCACCTTGCACCATACACAAAATGCTTAATTATTTGAGGATTAATGGAGGTAGTTTATAATTAAGCTGAAGTATGAACTGATGTCATCGTCTCAGTATGATGATATACATTTTTATGCCAAAGCACCTGTTGTTTTGGAAGGAAGCAGCTGATATCATTATCTACCCAGCCAGATAGCCTAGTTTCCTGCTGCTTAAAAAATTATCCTAAGGGTTACCTAAGTTGGGGTAATACAGCATTTACTTTTTCATGGCCAGGATAGGAGAGAATGCATAAAAAGCCTTTATTCTAAGTCAAAGGTAGAGGGGGAATGAGGAGGGGCATGATGCTAAAACAGTTAATATTTATTTGTGCGGAATACAAACCTCGCAATTTTTTTCATGCGTGAATAGACATGTATAATGAAATACAACAGATAGGTAAGTAAATGTCTGATTGTACAAGAGTCTTTTACATAGCACAAAGGAGCACATCCTCTGCTTTGGTGTGGACATTTTTTACCATATGATTGACTGTGACCAGTGTATAGCAAAGGTTAACACCAGCTGGGGATTTCTCCTGCCTAGAGGTGGTCAGCTGCCTCTCTGTCCCAAATCCGTAATGTTGCCAGGGAGATTTGGGAAGGGGGAAGCTGTGATAGAGGTACTCTGTTAAGGCAGGTATTCTACAACCGTGAGGTCATTGCAAGATCTTATGCCAATACTATAAATTAAAACTGCGTGCCCGAGGACTGGAGAGCCATAATCCAGGATCCACAACCAGCCTTGGGAGACCCATGCCTCCATCCATCCAAGCAGTGCTCTGACAGAACATGGAACCAAGCCCAGAGCGTTTTCAGCGTGCCTCCAACTATCAGGCTTTCCTCTGAATTGTGGCATCATGCCAGAGCTGTTCATTTGGTTTGTCATCAACCTGCACTGCTATAAGGAATGCTGAGATGCCATACTAGGGAACGTGTCTCTTGGGAATTTTTGGCTCTCCACAGATGATAATTTTCCAGATTTCTCAACTACGTGATGCCACATCCACCAAATTTTCCTTTTGCAATAATATCTGGTGTGTAACAATAGCAACGATGCATTCTGCATTGTATTCTGAGTGGGTGCAATATAATATATTTTCTAGGGCCACTCATCTACATATAAGCAATCATTGGAGAAGCATAACAAATAACACGTTTTGCTGTTTTCCTTCCTTCAATCCTTTTTTTGTATCTTTTATCTTTTTTTTCCTCGTGTGAACTACCACTTTTCCCACCCAACTCTCAAACACTTGAGTAGAATGTCTCTTCTCTCTGCTTTTAGATTTTTCCAAGAATACTCCTATGGTTGCCCTTTCCATAGGTTTGATTCCATCTTAGAAGGAAGCAGTAGCCAGTAGGAGGTAGATTTCCCTCCCCTCCGCAGCTTCCCAGACCTCCTGTTTCTTGGCAGATCGTACCACTTAATAATACAAAAAAATAAACTTTTGACAGAACAAGAAGTTGTTGCTGAAAGTATCCTGCAGTCTTTATCCCCACATCTTACATCCAGTTTTTCCCAGGATGTGTTTTCTGTTGGTTCCTCCACAGTTATCTTGGGGAAGTAATGTTTCTTGAATGTAGATACTTGGGTCTTGCCGGGAAGGGGAGACAACAGGTTTGTGCACTGTGTTTCTTCCCTCTGCACCCAATCTCTATTTTGGAGTTTTCTTATTTAATTTGCATGAACATTTCTGCATCTTTCTTCCTTTCTCTTGGTCTATTATTATGTGTGTAATTGTACTATGCGCATTTATAATAACACTAAGAAGATACTTAAGTCATCTTCAATAAATAACGATACAGATATACTTACTCATTTCATAACACCTCACTGGAGTTAACACACTTTTCTTAGCACTAACAAGCATTATGAACTTAACACTGGTTTGAGGGCTTCCATTTGTGTTACAATCTGTACTATGTGCAATAGATTAATGAATATTTTTAAGATTTTCTTACTGAGCTTCACACCAGATGGGAAATAAGGTGCAGTAGCTTCCTGCCAGAGGAATACTTAATATGGTGTTTCATAATAAGGGTATGCTAGAGATCAAATTAGTATCCTAATGGGCTGGAGTTCAGCATCGTGCTCATCGTGATGTTGTGCACATTAGCTGTATACGTGTGTGGGGGAGAAAGACACCTGTCTAGATATTTATGGATATTGAAAGCTACAGCCATCAGTGCTGAATGAATCTAAGTCTTATCCTAATCTTCTTCCTTTCCCTTTCATATCATAAAACTGCCCTGTAAATTAGGTTTTCAGGAAGTTATTTAATAATACAGAAAGCTAAACTGCCACACCAAATGTACAGTAATTGCCTGTGGGTATGCAGTATGTTTACAGATGGTGCATTCTAAGCCTCAAATGCTATTTCTCTGTTTGCTAGACTTCAAAGAAAGTATTGCTTGCTGTTTTTCATGATACCCAGCATTGGTATCTGACCAGCATAATGAAATGCTGACCATAAGTAATAGCATAAATTTATTTCCTTTATTTCTCTTCTTCACAAACTGCAATACACTGTTTCTCTGAAATTAATAAGGGTAAAAAGATGAGAACTTAAAAGTTTGTGTATATTAACAGAAATGAAAAATGCTGTTCTAAACAAGTTTGTAAGCAGTGACAAGGTATATATTTCCATGATAATGAAAAATTGGAATCTGTCCTGCGCTTCCAAGAATTATAAAACTAGTTACCCACAAAACAATAGCAATTAATTACAAATTTGTATCCAATCATTTCAATCTATGTGTTTCATTTTCCCTGAAATTTCTTTGTTAAAAATTACTTTGTTTTTAAAAAATTAAAAGTAAAGCCAGAACAAAATTAAAATTGAACCTTCATGTTGAGCTAAACAGAGAAAACCGTGGCTATATTTTTAAAACATTTTTGTACAGTTTGATCTTGGATTTGTATGGATGTTTCTTTTGCAAACTTGAGCTCATGGCTTCCACTATTGACAGTTTTTCATTTCAGGATCATTAGCTGCATTAATAATGATTACTTAAGTAATATTATGGTCTTAATTTTCTGAAGAAATTCTTTGACACTGCAATTTTGGAAATATTTTGTTTGTGTTAATATACAGCTCATATACTTTGACAGAATTTCTAAAGTCCCACTTAAGAAAACTGTGACAAGCAATAATCCAGTTCTTTAATGTTTACTTTTGTAAATCCTAAATTCACTGGATCAACAAAAGTTTTGTCTAAAAACTGCTTAAGAGACTCCTCAGTTTAACACAGAACTGAGCAACTTCAGAGTGGTAAAAGTCTCCTATATAAAAATCTATTTTAACCAAATTCTTTGAATTTGATGCCTTCAAAATTATTTTTCTTCTGTATGCTAAATAAGATTGTAACACAGAATAAACAAAATCTGGCCACTGACTTCTACTGCATTCTGGTCCATCACCAGTAGCTGAAGATACTGGACCAGCTGCAACAACACAAAAGCTTCCGATATAATGTTGGACTAAATACAGCAATTGCCCTTCTGTTTTCTCTTTTGAGGATGTTTGTTTTGTGTTTTACTTTTACGAAGACAAAAAGATCTTTGGATCTAATATCTACTTTCTGGGAATGTCTGGACAAATATCCAGTTCTGTCTGTACAAACATTTCTCTTCTTCCGAACTAAAAATAAAATTATTTTACATAAAAGCTTGGGAAAAATGTGAATCACAGTGAATCATGTGCCATATTGCTCTTTGGAATATTAAGGTTCAATTCCCTGCTGGTATAAACTGACGTAGGTCTGTTGAGTTCAATGGAGCTATTCTAGCCCACAGTAGCAGGGAATTATGGAGCAGCTTGGTTTTGTTACGTAAGTTAGACTGATGTGTACTAGATAATTAGGATTACCAATTAAGCTATGGGTTGTGCATGATCTGATTCCTGTGAATACATGGGTTGAAAATACATTATCAGAGTTTAATTTTATATTTTGTATTTTAATATTCTGGAAAGGCAAATAACACCTTGATTCTTTGCAGTAATGGGAAGGATGCTTCTTAAGGGGTGACAACACACCCAAAGAGGACATCTGCATCTTTAACATTTGTGCATCTCACATGCTATAAATCAGACTCCGCTAAATCAGTATAATCCTTTACTGACATTAAAATTCCACTTTCCAGCTCCAGCTGAAATATTTGAGATGTTACAAATAAATACATATAAAGTAAAAGAGTAATTTTCTGGTTAGTTCTCGGCAATTTACTATGCATCTTTGCAGTTGCACAACCGGGAGGTTAGACCTCTTCCCTGCTATGGAAGGGGATGAAAAAGGAGTCCAGGAGAACAGAACTTGATAGAACAGAACCTGATAGAACAGAACCTGAGCTTGGTGAATGTCTCTATAGTTTACAGACAGGAAGTTAGGTAGGCATCTGTAGGAAAAGGAAGTACCTTTAGAGAAACCACTGCTCACAGCAGTCTGTTGGATCTTCATGGAGGCCCTGAACAGCAGATGAAAACATCACTCAGCACTTTTAAAGAAAAAGTGTGTGCACCAACTTCCTACCTTTCCACAAAACCCCCTCCCAATATTTTAAGCTGCCACAGAAATTGTTGGCTGGACAAAGAGCATCCACTGACAACATATCTGCTACAGAGTGGGTTTCCAGACCAAGCCGTACAACCATTGTGTGTCTGGACGGAGCATAAGCCAGCTAGAATTGATTTATTACCAGTAATTAATATCTTGCAGCTGTAGGGCTGCATTGTTAATGAGGCATCAATATTACAATCATGCAGGTGTGCACTTCAGGCTGGAGTTGGTTTTCCAGGCTGTCCAAGACAGAGAAAGCAGCATAACTCCTCTACCCCATCCAGGTCTTTACCTACTGTTAAGACTCTGCTTCTGGCTTACGCTTTTTGTTACACATACATAACCAAAACCAAGTATGAGCAATACATCTTTTGAAATAAAACTGCTCATAGCCATCCCCTCTGGTTCACAACAACCATCAGCAGGGCAAATACTGAAGGATGATCATATGTCGGGTGTCCAGATTCAGCTGTGTTTACTGTTCCTGGATGGTGACCTCTTTCAAGCTTTTTCTTAGGGAAGAGGGGGAAGAATAAAAGGGTGATCCATGTGCAAGTGAGGAAGAGGCTGTGCCTGATCTGAAGCTAGTGGACGTTTTGTGGCGGTGAGCAGGGCAGCCTGGGAAGAACCAGCAGGCAGAAGAGGGACTGGGATCCCCATACAGATCCACACCAAGAGCCCTTAGGAAGGGATCTGGTACACAGGCAGACCACAGAAGAGATGTTTTTCCTCTAGAGCCTAGAGAGGGCTGGGACATATTTATCATATCTCCCAAAGTCACTGAAAATTTTTGGACTGAGAGCTAGATTAGAGAAAAGGATCCAACTTGCAAAGACCCTGTGGGCAGGTCAAACAGTTGGTATTCAGGCTGTTATTTTAACTTCAGACAGCTGATCTAAATTCCTCTGTTTTTTAAAGTTCCTTTCATCTACCATGTGTTCAAAAAAATCTAGCATTAGAGGCTGAAAGCACTTTTGGTGTCATCACTATACAGAAAGATATGAGGAGCCTTACTTCACAGCTACACTTGGCTTGCCATCATAGCTACGTATCCCAGTAAACACTTGGAAAGCAAAGAAAAATGAGCTTTATCTTCCTGTCCTCAGCTTTCCCTATTGTACAGACCTGAATCTTTCAGTCTCCTGATTGATAACTGTGTCTTTCCATGGCTATTTGAGATAATCATGTGGAAAATCAGTGCAAATGATGCATGTTTAATTGGGGCACTACCAGAAATCCTGCATATCTGTCGACCTCTCTGGGAGATATCTGAATCCACTTTGAAAGTCAACCAACAATTTCTGGCACAGCCGAAGACACTCAAGCCTGTGACAGTAAACAAGTGACATACTCAGCACCCGGAGAAAATGTTATCCACACAAATTGATTCAGCTCCTGTAAAGCTATGGCAAAGAAAATATTAAGTTGCATTTAGTTCAATTATTGGTTGGTAATATTAATTCATTCTTGTGAATAAATCAGCGAGGATCACGTAACAATCACAGCCTAAATCCCCAGTTGGCATAGGTTGTCTTCACTCTGCTGCTCACTAAGAAACTGGCTCTACAAAGTCTTTGTTTCTGTACTTTTTTGTGAATACGATCATCACATGCACAGGCCAGGACTTTACGCTTCCTTGGTTTTAAACTTTGAGCCAGAGTAAGTGGGGAGAGAAAGAAGAAAGCTCCAGAGAAAACCTTACTGAGCATTGTGTGTCTATCTGCTCAGCTTGTGCAAAACTTAGCAGCTATTTGGACATTAATTAACTGTAGGGTGAGCTCTTTCAAACCACTATATTGTTTCACATACAAGCAAAATATCAGTCAGACAGAGCAAATACTATATAACCTGATCTTGAATAACATTGCACTATGGTCGTGAACTGTCAAGTGTTTCAGCAAAAAGAGATAGTGATACCTTTTGTGCTACAAAAGCTCTCAGAAGCTGCACCAACAAGACATTTGCTGTGTCCCCACCTGAGTGTATTTCATCATTGAGAGATTCGTGTGCCTATTAAAAGTACCTTTCTGTTTCTAGGCTACTTGTGGCAACAGGTAAAGACATTTATGGCTAGGAGAAGCTGCTTGTTTGCTGAGTCTGTCAGAACACTTTTGTGTCAATAGAGAAAATATATGTGCACAGCTCTAATGGGGATCCCTCTATTGTAGTACCTTGTCATTTCGAGAGCGCCTTGCCCTCCATGTCCCGTGAGCATTTTTTACAGTCAAAATCAACATGCCTGAGTTCTTGTTTCCAACTTTCAGTAATGTTTATTACTGTTTGTCAGCAACTCAGCTCTGCTGGAAAAACCTCCTTCGGTGAATAATGAAGTCATTCCTACAGTGACTGCTGGGTTCCAAAATTTTCAGTACTCTACCTATGGCTATTTAGCTGTACATGAGAAGCGCAGAAAATCCTACTTTTCATGGCCCATAAATAAACACCCAATCCAACACTTCAGCACATTTCTAATTGTAATGCAGCGTGTAATGTTTCAGTACACAATACAGATGTTTTCAGTTATTATATGAAGAGGAGACAATGATGGTTAAGTATGTGTTTGCATTATAGTCACGGCATGAAATCATTATGTTCAACTTTCCTGATAATTTTCTTCATAAAAAAAATAAAATTCTGTTCAGCCATGATTCTTTCCCACATGGAACAAGTTGCAGAAAAGTCCAAAACATCCATTTATAGCCCACTTACTTATAACAAAATAAAAGGTAAAGGCTCTTTTTAAACACTGGACTCTTTCTGTCCTTTTTCCTTGTTGTTAATATACCACCACTTAGCTGAAATTACCCCAGAGGGTACTAGGATATAAGCAAGACCAGAGTTGTCCCATGGGATTTTTATCCTCTGTGACAACAGCCCAATCAGCCATCTCCCTTGGTCCATCCCCACTGGAGGTTTAAGAGACGACTGTCTTCAGTGGAGTACGAAAGTGTTCTTGCTAACACCAGAGTGCCACCAAGTCTATTTTTTTTTATATTGGTTGTCATTAGCTTTTCCCTGCCTTCAATTCTCTCTTTGTTTCTCCTCCATCCTTCCTGTCCATCCATCTCAGTAGTCTTTTGTAAAGTTAAAAAACTACCCAACTAAACCTTCTGCTGTCATTTCCTTTCCTATTCCACAGCTATCTCCCTTTATATCTACTTAACTCCAGTAAATTATTACTTGATGAGAATAACTCATTAGTTCACTTACAAAAAGGCCTGACTTCACAAACAGATATTTTTATGAGTTCTATTTGTGTAGGCACAGATAACTATTTTGGTTATGTGAACAAGCCACATGGATACACATAGGCAGTAAATATCTGGGCAACTCCAGACCACAACTTGAGACCATTTTAACTTCAGAAAAATCAAACCTTAAATGGCAAAAAAAGTTTGATAATCCTAGATTGGCAGGGTTGGGTATGTCTCTTAAAGAAAGCTTATGGTTTGAGACCATTTGTGATGTACAAATGCAGATGAAGTAACAGAAGAGTTCTGATACTATTTACCATTGGTTTCTATGGTATTGAAATGAAAACAGAGTAGTCAGAAGTGGTCCAAAGCCATCACTATAGCAAGTCATAGTACTAGATGAAGCAAACTTTAAATCTTCTTGTTAGGCCTTTCTTAAAGTACAGAACGGATGTGAGATGCCACACCAGACTAAAGGAGAGAAATTAGTGGCATAGTATGGTGCAAGTTTAATTTTAAATACAACAAACACTAAAATACTTGAACCAGGTAGAGAATAAAATAGAGCAGGATGTAGTAACATTGCATGTATTAAATGAAAGTATTTCAAAATAAAATGTGAGGCCGAAGGATTCAGAGACACAGACTTGAAAGAAAACTTACTTTCAGATGAGTGCTGATGACAAGAAAGTGATAAAAACCTCAACTTTCAAAACTGATCACATTTCAGATCCAGTGAAATTTCACATTTCATTGATAAAATGATTTTACTGCAAGGGTCAGTTGGGCCTGATTTGAATGTGCATACTTACACATGGGTTTAAAATTCAAATCTTAGAGAAACTCTGGGAAAATAAGTTGCAGTAGTTAAATGATGTGATTTAAGATTGCAGTTGAATGAGCTGGTTGTAATAGATAATATTTTTCAAAAGATTCATTCTGATTTCTGATTCTAAATTACTTACAAACAAATTATTTTTTAAGCTGAATTTATTTGAAAATACTGAACAAACTATGGAAATTTATTTCAGTCTATTGTTCATCTCTAGCTATGTTTCTCACACCTCTGTACCATGCATTGCCAGTTGGGTGACTGATTGTGTGACAATAAAAATCTCAGTGGAAAACTTTAACACAATCCTTTCTTCCTTCTTCAAGTGGCCTCCAACAGCACTTTTGGATAGTGTTCCAAACACTGAGGAAAGAGAAGCAAAATTCAATGAGTTTATTACCCATGTCAATATAAATCTGCAACTTGCTTAAAGCAGCCTTCTGAATGGACTTCTTCTTGGAGTCATTGCCTGCAAAAAACTGTACATAAGTAACAGTCATTACAGGGGAACTTTTCAATCAGCAATGGATATGGCTGAATGCTAAGCAGCAAATAGAGTGACATTAACCCTTTTCTTGGTATGGTTCAGCAATCAAGTCTGAATTGTTTTAATTTGTTCTCCTTTCACTAGTGTTCAGAAATAAATAGCTTTTGTGAACAAATGTAATGTGTTGTGGGTTTTTCTCCCCTCACAGTTTCACTTCATGTTGATGCTCTTTATTTTGTGCTGTATGTGTGTCAACTAAATTTCATTATAGTCTTCTTGTCACCTGACATAATGACAGAAGAAAGAAGAACAAGAAGTATGTCATTAGCGGCAATTCTTGTTTGTTCAAGAGTAGCCTAATTCATATGTGAACGAGATCTTTTCAGAGCACAAAATTAGCACAAACGAGGGGAAAAGATGCAGTAAAGGATATTAGGAATTTGAAGAACAGAATATAGGCATAGCTATGCAGTATGGGATTATTTCTCAGGGTATTGATACATGTTTAAATCTTGCTGTCATCTATTCCATACAGCTACATTAGTCTCACAGTCCTTGAATTCTTTTTCTCTGATTGCCTGTAAACCTCAAAAATAGGAATCATTGTGCTTTTACCATGTTTCACAAGCTTCATACCGTACCCCACATTTTTATTTTCATATTTAGTCAAAGTGACTGTAAACTATTTGGATGATTAACATAACGCAGTATGCCAACTGATATCGAAGAGAGGTGTAATAACTAAATTAGAGCTTTCAACAAGGTGGTCAAATCTGTTTGTAACATTGAGACTCCAAAGCAAAAATGGAACAGACTTACGCTAATTAAGCATCTGGTCTAATGACTTAAATCTTGTTTGGGAATTTACCTTATTTACTTTCAGTATTGAACATGGTTTTTAAAAAATAAGAAGATTAATAATCAAGATGAGAAAAGGAAAGCTGAGAAACATGAGTACTGTTTCTAAAGTAAGAAATGCTAAGCTGAATTTCTGAAGGCAATGGTAAAAACATAGATAATTTCAAACTGGATGAGACAAAGCTCTTAGGAATGTGTTGATCATCTCCATAGCTTTCTGGAAATTTCCCTCACTACAGGGAGAGAGGAATAAGATAGCCAAGTAGGTAATTTCCACCCCTAACTTTTAGGCAACCAAGCAACACTTTTCTCAGAAGCAAACCACTGGAGAGAAATAAGTAGTTTTATACGTAATACTGACACATCTAACCAAAACATGTTAATGGTCAGGTTTCAAAATGTTAATTATTAAAATTATTAATAAAATTGTATTTTCGTTTAAACATGCACATTGCTGGTGAGTTAAGTATATATTGCCAAGTATTAATTCCTCACAAACAACTAATAATAACAATAAAAAAAAACAAACCACACTGGAGAAAAGCAGCCAAACCATCTGACAAAGCCTAGGGCACATGTAACCCCATCACTACAAATGACTGCAGAGCTTACAAAACGAGCCGGATGCTGCTTCTGGAAGGATTTCATCTATAATACCCGAAACGCGTGACAGCCTATCACAACTCATGTTTGGCCTAAAGGTGTGCATCGTTGGTGGAATGGGCAAACAAAGGGAGAGAACAGGAGTGAAGCCTTAATCCTAACTAAGGAGGGGGATTTTTTGCCCATGGTTTGGTGTGGGGATTTTTTTTTTTTTAATTGAAAATTACATTTGCTTTACCTGCAGACACTGGCACAGATGGTGCTTCTACAATATGCTGTTATAGTAGACTGATTTGTTTGCAGTGTTGCATTCATTTCCAAATTCATGTCCAAATGTATTGGGTCTTCTATAGTGTCATTCAGGATTGGGTCCAATGTAGAGAAGATGAGTGTCTCCTGGTGTATAATGAAGAAATTTGCCCACAGTCCCTCTGGCAAGTGCAGCATCTGTGTTCTCAGCCCCCTTCCCCAGCTAGGCATGTGGCTGGAAAATAAAATAGTTGCTTGATTAATAGACTTTATGAAAGGGTTGAAAATATGCATGAGAAAGCTGCATTTTACAGACAGGAATACTGGTAAGGGTTACACAATCCATTAATTCTGGCTTAATTTTCCCTTCTAGATTCCTCTGCAAAAAGGATGCTAAGCAAGAGAGACCAAAACTTGCCCCCTGGTACTGAGATTTTAAGCAGAAATATTTACTAGTACCAACTAAGGTTGCTCCCGTGTCACTTCTGTTTGACCAGTTTGAAGTTATCTTTATGAAAGCCTTTCCTTGCTGAGCAGTCATGGCAGTGTCTAGCTTCAACTTAATCTCCCACCAGCTGACATCACTTTCTTCAACCTGCATTGAATTACACTTAGGAAGATTATTTGCATGTTGTTAAATTATTTTGATGATTTATGACTGCAGATTCTCTAACTGGAAAAAAACCTGTTGTGATTCTTAAAGGTAAATAAAACCATTCCATCTTTTAGGAGAGCTACTTCAGCACAATTTGATTATCAATACACCAGCATAAGGTCATCACCATCAGGCATATGCTTAAATATGTTTGTGTTGCCTCTTGATAAGTTGAAGCAACTCGTAAATAGATTTAAGGCAGGAACTTGCAGAACATCACAGCCAGGAGACAGCAGAAGAAACCATCATCCCGTGTAAGTTTGGTCTGTTCTGGGAACTTCAGGAACAAGCACAGTTCCCACATGCACACACTTTTCTTTCTTTTTCTTCTTTTTTTTCTTTGTTTGTTTGTTTGTTTGTTAGGAAAGAGAGCTGTAAGTCCTTGTTAATAAATAAAGTTCTTGATGAAGAGTCAGTCTCCTACATGGTATTATTTTGTCAGTTCACAGCAGCACGCATGTGCTCAGGTCTCATAAGTACTCCCGTGAAAGTTCTCCAAGTTGCAGATAGACATCGCAACAAGTAATGCTTTCAAAAGGAGCATTCCTGTCTTAACTTTGTTACTTAGGAACATGGGAGAGAAACAAAGTGCCAGTGGGAGACTTGGTCCTTTTACAATGATAGTTTAATTCTTTTAGGCAACTCATACAAGTCAGAGAAGGTATAAATTTCCCATTATAAATTGCATTAGATTATTAGATTAGATTATTTCACTTGCTTATATCCCAGAATAGACAATGCCTAAAATGACTGGCACTATTCTCTCTGAATCTGTTGTTGAATAAATGGTAAACTCAATGTAGAGTGAGGATACTGTTATGGTGATGCTATCTTTGGATAAGGAAATAACCTAACAACAAGCAAGCATTGTGCAATATTCAGACAATGGAAAAATCAAGGCCTTAATCAGCTGG